>NC_056729.1:1634991299-1635093799 GCF_019279795.1 Protopterus annectens
ATGGGTTGCAAACTGGCTTAAGGACAGAACCCACAGGGTTAGAGTTGCTGGCGCTATGTCAGACTCCAAGCCGGTCACAAGTGGTGTCCCACAGGGCTCGGTCCTTGGCCCCCTAATGTTTGGCATCTACTTCTCAGAAGTACATGCCAACATGGGAGGACTTTGACTGACAAAGTTTGCAGACGACTGCAAACTGGGCGCCATAGTGGAAAGTGCATCTGACACGGATATCCTTCAGAAGGGACTCACGGAAACAGATAGCTGGTGCCAGAGCCATGGCCTGAAGTTAAACGCCAAAAAATGTATAGTCATACCCTTCGGGAAAAGCAAGGTAACCCCAAACTACCATATAGGTGTCAATCCACTAAGCACTTAAGAGGTTATCAGGGACCTGGGGACCCAGGTTGACAGTGGCCTTTCTTTTGACACTCACGTTGCTAAAGTGGTTAGAAAGACCTTCTACATTGCCCACCTGATCATGAAGGGATTCACATCCAGATCTAGTGAGGTCATTGTTCCCCTGTACTCTTCACTTATCAGACCAATGATCGAGTACAATGCCCCATTCGGGATGTATCTCACCCGACATCTGCAGCAATTGGAGAGACCCCAAAAGTTCCTCACCAAAAGGATAAAGGGACTCCAAAATCTGTCATATGCTGCCAGATTGAAGAAACTCCAGCTCTATTCAGTTGCGTACCGTCTGCTCAGAGGTGACATGTGCCTGACATACAAGGCCATGTCCAACCCGGAATTAATGGACATGCTTCACCTCAAAAAATCCAAATCCACCAAAACCACTAGAGCAAGTGACTTAAACCTTAGCACGGATATAAATAGGACGTGCTGGAGGGATAGATTTATCACTCAGAGACTCCCTATGCTGTGGAATAAAATCCTAATCCATGTGAGGCAGAGCACCTCGCTGGCTCTGTTCAAGAGAAATCTTGACCTGTGGATGGGAGATCGTAGGTTTATCCCGGGAATCATCTCTGTGTCACTGCTGGACAGAGGCACAACAAACTAATGGGCACAGTATTTTTTCATATAAGGGGTGGCGTAAGCCACAAAAATTTGGGCTAGACTTATAAATGCCTTAGGGCAGATAGCCTAGTATAAACCTATGAACCTATGAACCTATATATATACATATAGATATATATATATATATATATATATATGTATATATATACACACACACACACACACACACACACACACACACACACACACACATATATATATATATATATATATATATATATATATATATACATATATACACATATATACATTTTCCCTGCTGTTGAATGACTTAGCTACATGATATGTTTGAATAAACATCAGACATTTCTTCAGCTCAGATGGCTTATTGGTAAATTGCTGTGGCAGTGATGTGCAGGGTCCTGGGTTCAATCCTTGCAAGGGCTGATTATGTTGTCACTGGGCAGAACAAGGGCTGTTGGCTACAGAGTGATTAAGGCACTTTTAAGCAGTTGTAAGTGGGTTTGCGCAGATTTGCGTGGCAGTAAGCTATCCCAACTTCCAGTTAAATATTCTTACAGACATTTAGCCTTTAAAGTGCTTAATGTGTGTAGACATCACTTAGCACCATGCAAACAGGCTTAGTCCCACTTACTTCCACTTACCCTCATGCTAATTTCTTTAAAAGAAAAGAAAAAAGGGGTGATAGGACAGTGGTGAAAAAGGGGGCATGAAGATTGTAAAACAATATGAAAGATAGCTAGGGATGTGCAGGATTGGGATAGGGAAGGTCCATAGCTGTCCATTTCTTCTACAGCAACAGCTGTGCATATATACTGAATTTGGTGGTAAATTTGGACACTCAAACCCCTGAGAGATAGTGGGGTGAAGACAATGATAATTTATTTGGAAGCCAGTTAGACAAGATTGCATGTGTCTGGGGGACATGTGTGCGAAATGGACAGCTATGGGGCAACATTTTTTTTTTGGGAACAGATTGCCCTTTTTTTAAGGTGAGAATGGGATGTTGGGGAAGGATAAGTATATTTGGGGAGGTAGGTTGGGTAGGAAGAAAGACAAGACAGACAAAACAGCATACAGGGGCAGTGTATGACACATGTGGGGGGTAAACACCTTTGATGGGGAGGGATATTTGGTAATCAAAAGCCCAGAAGCCCCCAAATGGATACAGTGGGACTGAGGTCCCCAGCCATGGCCTGCTACCACTGCACCTTCAAAGCCCCAAAGGTGACTTTGCTGGGGGCTAAGCAGGAGGAGCAGGCCATGTGACCCTCAAGCTGGTGTAGCAGATCTTAGAATTCCTTGCAGAGCTCGCTATGCACCAGACCTCGGACCTGGCTTTAGGTGACAGGATCCTCTCCGCGCCTGTGCCGGGGGGGGGTGAGCCCCATCCCCTTGAAGTGGGTCCACCCAAAGGTGGTGCAGGACCAGTGGACAAGGAGTCCCAGGGTGGGTCCCAGATGTGCTGCGGCCTGGTTCCATGGCCAGATGAGGCAGTAGAGGTGGATCTGCTGGGCTTGGCCTTCTCTGATGTGCTATGGTGTTGCAGTTTTAGAACCAGTGCTGGTTAGTAATGGTAAGCACATTCCAGGATTGGTTATAACAGCATGGATGAGTATTCCCATTAAGCCAAAACAACAGATTTTGAAAATTTGCATAGCAAACAAAACACATGCATATATGGAACCACAGTGGGCATTACACCTGCATGCAGGTTACACTGATAGCAACAGCCCACCATTAATTGGAATACATTTCATCATTTGTAGAACAACAGGACACATGTCCCAGCAGTAGGTTTGGTAGAAAACATACCCATTCATTTATCTGTTTAGATCACTGGTGAAGATAAGGTGGGGGAGAGAGAGAGATGTAAATTAACAAATGTAGATTCTTGCAGTGGTCACAGCTTTAATGATGATTGCTCTACTCATTACTCTATATGAATTATTACAACTATGGCACTGGGTTGGGCAGTGGTATGTTTGTACACAGTATAATTGCAGCCTTCTTATAGCTACTTTATACTGTCTCTTACCTGGAAAACCTGTGGAGGGAATGTTTCTTAATACTACATGACTGTTTCTACCCATATTCACATAGCCAGGGTTACATATGTGCACTCATAGTGTGTGTGTGTGTGTGTGTGTGTGTGTGTGTGTGTGTGTGTGTGTGTGTGTGTGTGTGTGTGTGTGTGTGTGTGTGTGTGTGTGTCTCTGAGTGCTACTGACATACTCTGCCTTGATTTCTATCGAGTCACCCTGGTTGTTGGTAGCAGGGACCTGTATCTGTGACAGCATGACACTTTTGAATATTTCTTGGGGGAGACTATTTGGTGTATTTACTTATTTTGCTGTCATTTTCAGCCTTGGGGTTGGACTGTGGGTGTTGGACACAGTATTACTACAGGCTTCTTATAGCTACTTTATACCTTCTTTCACCTGGAAGATCTGTAGAGAGAATTTATGTTGACACTACCTGACTGTTTCAACACATATTCACAAAATCCTAGGTGAAATTATGCATACAGCTTACTACCACTCACAAGATTCGTACCGTAGCTGTTTCTGCTAAAAAAACAACACGTTTGTATTTTTGTCAGAACGAGCAGTTAAGAAACTGCTGTCACTTCCTTGAATGTTTTCTTTCTAATTCTCTCTTGGTTGTACAATCTGACCTTGTGATTACAACATTTTTTTATATAAATTCCTATACATACTTTTTGACATAGCACAGTGTGGAAAACAGTGGTTAACACAACATTACTATTCTGATATCAGATCTTGGTGCATGAAACTTTCCAGTTATACAATACCAGAGTAAACACAACCAGTCTGGGGTTTTCACTTTTACTGACAAGTAATTTCTTCAGTCACTAAAAGCCATACCTGTTTTTAAATACTGCAAGGTGACATTCTACTATGTTTTTTTTTTTATTTGCCCTACATAATACCAGCTAGAGTGTTACTCACCAGCCTCACAACACAACCTTTGCAGCCTGCTGACGTGGGCTTCCAAGTTCACAGCCTCTCATCTGTTGCTGTACAGGAGATAAGAGAAAACATTTATCCATACCTATCCATCACATACACTGGCTGGACTTTGGAGAACAGTTATTTTGACTAATACTTACACATGGCTGGAGCATTCCCCTCTCGGACATCTTGGACCCACTGGTCCAAAAAATCCCTCTTCCTGCACTTCAAGTCAACAAAGTGGTGTCAAACCTGCTCACCAGTCTGAGGGATGCCAGTGTCAGTGGTGAGATCTCAGGCAAGTTTGTCCCAGGCCTCCGCTTTGTATTGGGAGCTCTGGTACTGGTCCTACAGCAGTTGCCCTTCATGGTCTTTAATGAGGAGTCCAACCATGACACTGGACTCTTGAATGCCCCAGAGCTGTGCCCAAAAGCACACACCTTCACCTACACCTGCCAAAGTGCCTACAGTGGGAAGCTAAAACTGGTTATGAGCTGTATTCCTGCCTGCATGGTTTAAATAAGGCTAATTTCTCACCATTTGCAGTGATTGGACAGTTTTGAACTGCTGAGCTAAGCTAAGCACTGGGCAAATCTGCTTAGCTAACATAACTATTGCTTAAAGGGGTAGATGCTTAGCCCTGCTTACCAGTGCACAAATCCACTTAGCTATGCTAAATCTTGCTTAAACTTTAAATTTCATAAACACCTCAGATTTAGGGCTGCTACACTACCCTGGTTATCATATACATAATAATATTCACGACCTATTTATGAAAAATATATTTTAGTTGTGTTTCACATATAAAAATGCATTGATACTGTGGGGCTCGAACCATGATTGACTGCATGTTAGGCAAATGCTCTAACCACTACACTCTTCTAGTTTCATTATTAGTGGTGTGTATACTTCTTTTTAACTTCTTTTGATGTTTAAACTTTGCTATGCATAGCTGCATGATGGGCACACCCACTCAGCTACGCTTAAATTTTATTGTGCACAGGAAAAAAAATTAAGGAATATATTTTAAATATTGCCATTAGACACTTAGGTTCATAGTTCATAGGTTCATAGTTTAGTACTAAGCTAACTGCCCTTGCGAGCCATTTTAAGCCTAGCCAATTATCCCTTCTGAGACTCAAACCCTGCACCTTGTGTTTGTAAGGCAAACACCTTAGCCATTAAGCCACCCTCCCAACCCATTGAACATTGATAGAATGACAGGCTTTGGATCATCATGAATTTTCTGACGGATGTGGAGTCTTAAACTCAAATATTTGCTATTATTTTATTACTTCAACTCCCAGCTATTTACCAGACAGGTGCAGATTTTAGGGGGAACACACCAAAAATATGAAGCAGGCATCTGGACATTATGCAAAAATCTGTACAGCTGAGAGGTATGGCTGTCTGGTAGTGCAGTAACTATGGACTAAAGCACTGGGGTATGCAAATGAGGTGAAATTTACTGAATCACACAAATATTCTAAGTGCCAATCTGCACCTAACCGTGTAGGTGCAATAACACGATTGTGTAAGCAGGAGGAGCAACAGACATGAAAAGGGGGTGTGTCATGCATGGAGTGCACTTTGGAGCCTTGTGGCCCCCAGATAAGCTTAACTAAGCACAGCTAAGCAAGGGTGTGTGTCTGAGGTTGTATTGACTTATTCCATGAAATGAAGAGCGTGTTCACATCCGGGAAGGGCCATTTTTTCTTGTTTACATTAGCTAAATGGGTTTGCATGGCATGCACTGGTTCTAAAAAAAAAAAAAAAAAAACCCGGAAATAGCAAGACTGTTTACATTTGGGCACCAGGTTTGAGTAGGGCACCTCGAGGCTTAAAAAGGGTGGAAATGGGTAGGGAAAAAAAGGAAAATACAATAAAAGCAATCAACAGCAAATTACATAGCTAGCTGGTGGAATTCATCATAGTCAGCCAGTCATACAGGCAGCATCTGCAGCACAACAGTATAAACTATGTAAACACCTTACAGTCTTTTTTTTCCCCACAAACTCTGCACCATTGGTGTACACATACAGGGGAATTTAACTGGAAAATGTTAGGAGCTTCCATTGCTCTGATCCATCAGTATGTGCTAGTGCCTGAGGGTGGTGAGGAGGATAATGCTGACAACTGCCACAGACCGAGGAGGAGTAGAAGAGTGTTCAGACCCAAGGTAACTTACCAGGGGCTACATGGTCTGGATATAGTACAGCACTACAGGGTGGACAGAGACATACTTCAGCAAATCATCAAGCTGTGCCTGGCTCACCACAGACCTAGAGCCAACAGAGGGGACCCATCTCAGTAGATACCAAGGTATGTGTAGCCTTAAGAATGCTAGCTACAGGTTCTTTCCAAAGACCTACTAGGAAGGGACATCATGGAGGTCTCGCAGGCATCTGCATCCAGGGTACTCCACCAGTTCCTGGATGCCATGCAACCACATGCCAGTGAGCATATTTACTTCCCAACACCCATGAGGAGAGGACCTTTTCCACCATGTAGCAGAATACCCAGAGGTACTGGGTGTGATAGACTGCACACACATCCACATCAAAACACCACCCAGTGAACAGGGTAGGGTCTACATAAACTATAATGGATTCCCCTCCATCTCCTGCCAGGTCATGTGCAATGCCCAGGGCATTATCATGAATGTGTATACTGGCAGCCCTGGAAGCTATCATGACTCACATATCTGGCATTTGTCACAGCTGTACAAGGCATTTGCCAGTGGGGGCATCCTGTATGACCGTCTGGTGGGGGATGCTGGATATGCACTGGAGTCGTGGATGATGACACCCATCGGAAATGCACACACACCCATACAAGAATGCTATAATGAGGCACACGCACAAACCAGGATCATTATAGAGCATGTGTTTGGGATGCTTAAGTCACTGTTCTGCTGCCTTGACATATCTGGTGGAGCCTTGCAGTACTGTCTAGCCACATGTGCATATGTGTTCCTAGTATGTGCCATGCTACACAATAAGATCCTGTGGAAACAGCTGCAGCAGGAAAAGCACGGGGAAGGGCCACACAGACCACCACCATTGCCAAAGTCCCAATAGGCACAGAGGGACTCAGAGGAGGAGGCCCATGAGCCTGCTCCTGTAGGCAGACAGAGGCATGCCCAGTATGCTCAGGTCTTGGCAAAAAGACAATGCATAGCACACACACCGACAGTGTTGGGTCCCATGGACTGAGACCTCTTTCTGACTCACACCCACAGCAAAATGAATGACAGACACATCACATTACCTGTAACTTACCATGTATAGGCAGTGTACTGTTTGCATCCAACATAAGCGGCCCTCAACACTGTCCTTACAACTGCCATAGGCACAAGGTAAGCCAGTCTTCTTAACAATAAATGAATGGATTAGTATGTTTTGGTAGCCTATCTATGGTAATGCTGCATGCATGCAAGGGAATGGGGTGGCCTACTGGGATAACAGCAGGCAACTGACAGCTATGTGGGACACCAGGAAATGTCTGCCCAAAACTGTCCTCCCCACACTATGCAGTAGTACCCAAGGTGGCAAATCTCACTGCAATATATGTGTGGGGACAACTAACTGGGGGGGTCATAGGGCACAGGCATGGATATCCATGTGGGGATCCTAAACCCACCCCTCACACCCACACATCAAGTCAGCTGTAGAAAACCAGAGAGAAATGTTTAGTAATCTAGTAAAGGCACACAAATGGTGGCAATGTTGAATTACCCACCTACAGGCAGTGATAGCACAATCGGACCTACAGTTGCAGTAAGGCTATGAAGGGTAAGAAGTCTGAAACTCAAATGTATACCACTACAATCTGACCTGTGCTCTTTACTGATATGCCTCTATTCTCCAAGACAGGGCACAATACTATGGAACCAAAATGTAAAGCAAATATCAGCACAGTCTGTGTAAATGTGTACAGTTGACAGGTGTGCCCCCAATATAGACACAGAAATGCAGTAACATGTACGTTTGCAGGGAAATAGCAGCATAGCCCACATTGGCAGGGCTGTACCAATACACATGAAAACATGTTGCCTGTCCACAATATGCAGGGGTCAATGAGCTATGTGTATATGTAGCTAATACTGTCAGGATCTGGCCATGATGCTCCTCTGGCAGTCATCTTGTAGTGCCCTAAGTACAGTGCCATTTTTGACAGGGCCATGTGCAGATAACTGCAGTGCCAACTGTTATACATGTCAGTGACACCCACTGGTCTGCCACTGACATACCTGGAAGTCAAAGTGCTATGTGGATTATAGTACACATATAATGGACATCTTGAAGAATGTGTAGCCGAGGTGCTAAGGCTTTTGTGAATACAGTGCTTTTTGGTACTGTTGCCAGTGGTTATTTTCAATAATCCTTTTTTTTTATGTTTGCTTTTACATATAATAGATATGCTTGCACAGGGGAATGCACTCTGTACCCACACCCATAACTCCCAGCCTCTGACAGCCAGATGTCTGGACAATGCCAGAAATAAAAGTGGAACAAAGGCACAATGATAGGTATGGGTTGTAAATATCACCCTTACATACTGAGAAAGTTGGTAGGGTAGAGGGGTTTGCAGTAGCAGGACTTGTCTGAAGATTATGTAGTCTGAAACAGTAAGGTCTGTCATTATTTTGTAACATAATTTTTCAATTATATGTAACTAACTTGCCATGAAAACACATGTTTATGTAGACATGATGAAACCTCTAGACAAATATCTGGGCAACCTGTCAAAAAATGTACAGGTGAGAGGTATGGCCACACAAGGATATGACATCTCAGGTTAGAAAGATACCACACAAGCAAGAGATCCCCAGCCAGTATATCACCAAGTTGCTGGACTGTTTACACAGTGTGTCATCACTCAACTGGCTGTAGTCACACCTCACAAATGGCCGTGTTGGGCAAGAATGTACATAGCTTCCCTCATAATATTGGTCTATGCATCATGCAACTAGTATTCCTCTGCTAAAGCACTGTGATGATCTGAGGATATCTGGCACTAGGTAATGTCACAATGCATTGCAGTGTCAGATTACAGATATGTCAGGAAATGTCTGCTAAACAAACCCCAAGGAAAGGCCTGTGTACTCTGGAGAGGTATGGCTGTAGCACACAAAACCCCAGACTGGAGTACACCTATCTCTGGAATGGAGTCCCACTCTAACTATAGAAGGTCACACTGGGCATGGTCCTACACTTACAGAATCACAGGACATGTTGGAACCCACATCGGTCTATATGACTGTATTGTGTATATATGTCTGTGCATACAGACAGCTATGTACACCTTAACTGTCCCCACACACACACATCAGACAGAATTACCCTCAGCTAGCTGTAGGTGGCCCATATGTGATATATCTGCATTTGTTGTGAGATACACAGATATATATATATATATATATATATATATATATATATATATATATGGGCAAGAAATAACATATGTCAAGCATGCACACACATAGATGTGGAGAAGTGAGAGACAGGCAGTGATAGCGAGAGAGAGAGACACAGGGGGACACAGACAGAGTGAGTCATATACATGGATACCCTGAATGGCATACAGTAATGTCCTGCTGTGGACAGTAGCATACCAGTTGTAAACAGTTGCATGTCCCAGCATAAAAGGTGAGCCCCATTGTGTAATGAGGTTGGGATTATAATATGACATCACATGCCTGTGTGTCTGAAGGTCTAAATATTAGAAGACTGTTCCCACTCAGTACACTTCACATTGCCCTCAGTGGCGGCTGGTGACTTCAAATCAAAGGGGGGCTGCAGGAGACAGCTGAATGGGTGGGGTCAATGGGAAGGGGTGTGGCCAACCAGAAAGGGGGGGGCTATGCTCAAAACCACAAAAAACTAACTAAATACACTGCCGTCGGTGCCAAACCATCATTATGAGAGTCCAATCAAGACAAAATGAAGTGTAGAAGAATAAAAATATTTCAGTGCATTGGCTGCATGACAGCTTACTTAATATCTAGATGGAAACAAAAAAGGTTGTGAGGCATGAAAAAATAAATTACTTTAAGTACATTAATGGAATGCCAGTCAAAATCAAGTATAAGAAAAACAAGCAGCACTCAACTCAAACCACTTCTTGCACTGCAGTTCTAATTATAATTTTATATTCTGCTTTATTAAAGTACCAAGTAACATGCTGAAAGTAGCAATCTATGTGATACCACCACTTTTAAAAATGTTTCTTATCCAAAAAAGACCTGCTGCCTGACAACTATCTACTTGTTTTGTGGGGAAAACATGATCAAAATAAAAAATGAAAAGCAAACAAGAAACAAGCTCAAGATACATTGCTTACAAGGATTACTGTACAGGTTATGGACCACACGATTGGCATTCTGTTTAGTTTACGGTTAAAGCCTGCAGAGATGACTGGAAGTCTCCAAATGTAATGAGCTTCTTAAAATAATGTAATCCTGTCCTTTATTACAAATACTGTCATATGCATTTCAATACCCAAGGCTTATACATTATCTAGTTAAATATTCTCTACATGGCAACAACAGAAAGGCTTTCAATGTTGGCAATTATTTAACAGTATGCTTATTAAAGCTTACTTGCATCTTACAATCTCAGCCAAGCTTAACTGATGGTCATTAAAGTATTGCTACTTAAACACAGAGCAACAGGCACTTTGAGTAATAAACATAAATCAACAGTACAAAAATATGACAGAGACCAGACCATTCTGCAAAAATCAAGGACAGATGAAAAGCCACTCCTGTACTTGTGTCTACCTTGGATGGGGGGATACCCTGCACATTTACACTGCATAACTACTCCTTGCCTTGCTTTGACACATCCAGAGTCACTACATGGGGGAAGTGGGGTGCAACAAGTAGGTCACAATTTGAAATGTCACTGGCTGACTGATGACCCTAACACATTTGTCATACCTCTCAACCTCAGAGCAAGAAATCTGGACAAAGCCATACAAAGAAGTGGGACAAAGGACCAAAAACAAGGACAATTTTTTTAAAAATATTGCTCTTATAAACTTAGAAAGATAATAGAATAGGTCTTGCATTAGTATGAATTTTCTGAATGGTATGAAATCTGAAACTCAAATGTCTGTCATTATTTTCTAACTTCAGTCTTTGTTACTAATTTTCCAAAAAAAAAAACACAATTTTATGAAAAATGGTCCAAAAATGTGATGTAAAAATATAAAATAGCCATACAATACAGCTGGGAACCTGTCAAAGAAGGGACACTTTAATATTAGTACTGCTAACTTGAGCAGCTGACAAAATAAAAGAATCTACATGCATTTCTGAAATAAAAGTAATCTATAACTATGATTACATTTATTTCTTAATTGTAAACCCTCCATGTTTTCTTTCAAAATTGCTATTTTGCGGAGGGATTATTAGGGGAAGAGCAACATTTTGAGCCAAAATCAGGGACAGTTGATAGGTTTGGCTATGCCTAATTCTAAAAGTAATTTGCATGTATGTACCTCTCAACCTGTTAATGCAGTAAATCTGGACAAGGCCAAATATATTGGGGGAACATATAAACAGTACTAAAAATTGCTCTTGTATAAACTGAGACAGTTGATAGAACAACAAGTCCTACTTTAGCATGCATTGGTTATGAAGTCTGAAACTCAGTGTGTCATTATTTAGTGACTTAATTCCTAAATGATTTGCCACAAATTTTATGAGGAACAAACCAAAAATAAGAAGCAAAAATCTATTCATTTGTTGACAATCTGGACAGTTTGGAGGTATATTTCAGCTGGGGCTGTCTAAGTTTGCTGCCCTTCCCCCTCACAAAATCATGGTCAAATGGAGCCTCCTCCTGCAGCCATTCAAATGATCCCATTGCTTGGCTATTTCACTCCATTTCCCATAACTACTAATGTGCATACTGATTTACTTCTATGATGATTTGGACTTCATTTGAAAGTTTTATTTTGCATTTTACAGCACAAACACCAAGCCATTTGCTAAACAAACTTAGCATTAAAACTTCTCTGCCCGTGAAACTCACATTCATTGAAACAGCATTGAAACCCACATTCAAAGAAAATACATTTTACCAGTGGCAGATAAAGATTAATTCTGGGCTGTTTTCAAATCATAGGCCCTTACATATGAAACATACATATGCTCTTTGATACACCTTCCTATTGTTTTGAACATTTTTCCAGTAAACAATGAAACAAAATGCATGCACCAATAATGACAAAACTGCCCAATTCAGAACATTTCCTTCATCAAAGTCTACTCAAACTTCTACAGTCCACCATTATCAGTAAATATGCACAATTCTACAGTCCACCATTATCAGTAAATATGCTCAATCTCTGAAGTAAAAAAAGTCAACTAAATAATTCCACATTAAATAAATCTGTAACTAGTGAAGAGGTTGCTGCTAGCAAAAACCTTTATATTTCATGGTTTCATTGAAAAATAAAGTGTCTGATGCCCTGAGGAATAAATTGCCTATATTACATTAAAATGATAAGCTAGTAATACTGCAATAGGAAATGGATGGCAAACAAGATAACAGGCTCATAGTTAGTATCAACTTTTTCAGTACAGCAGCATTCACCCCTTGTGGGAGTAGAACCAACAACCTTTCTGCATCAAAAGCAAGTACACAACCTGTTGTGCTATTAACATTGCAAGCTGATTTTCCATAAGCAGCACTAAACTTCTTCCCTGCAGCTCTCAGCTCCTTGTAAAATCCATTCAATACTCAACTGCATCTCAACTTTGCAGCACAAGAAATCTAGAAAAAGCCATATTTATTGGGGGCTCAAAGGCCAAAACCAGGGACACATTAAACATTGCTTGTATAATCTTGGAAAGTTGTAGAAAATGCTGTGTTACTACCATACATTTTACTGCCAAGGTCCCTGTGCAAAAGAGTCAGAGCAACATACCACTATGCCAAATCACCTGCTTTGTGAGAAAAATGCTGTGTTACCACCATACATTTTACTGCCAAGGTCTCTGTGCAAAACAGTCAGAGCAACATACCACTACGCCATATCAGCTGCTTTGTGAAAGAGAGGAAGACTGAAACTTAAATGGCTATCATTTAATGAATTCAGTTCTCACCATAGCTGTCAACCTCTTAGCACAAAACACCTGGACAAACCCAGTAATGAGGGAATACAGCCCTCAGACATATTCAGTGAATTCAGTTCTTGCCATAGTTGTCAACCTTAGCACAAAAAACCTGGACAAAGCCAATAATGGGGCAATACAGTCCCAAAAATAAGGACACATTTCAAATATTCATCTTATAAACTTAGAAAATTGCTAAAATAAAAGGTCGTGTTACTATGTATTTTCTGAAGAATATGAAATCTGAAATTCAAATGCCTATCAATTTTATTTAACATTTGTTAATCAAGACAATCTGACTTGAACAAAAAAAAACAATTTTCAGCAGAGGCCCAGGAAGAAGTAATGCAGACATGTCTTTATAACATGGGAGGACACAAAAGCAAACCCACACAAACACAAGGAGAATATGCAGACCCCACACAGAAGGCACCCCAGCCAAGAATCAAACCCAAGAACCTGCAGCCATAAAGTAACATTACTACCACTGCACCATCAAATATCAAGCATTGCAACATTTAGAAACCACAGATATTATGAGGAACAGATCAGATCAAATAGGAGGCAAAAATCTGCATTTTTTTTACAAACGGTGGTGGGTAGGAAATTCAGGTCCTTAACACCTGCATACCCAACACCATTTGTTCTCTAGCCACCAGTATATAATAACTGGGGCATTTTACACACACACACACACACACACACACACACACACACACACACACACACACACACACACACACACACACACACACACAGTCCCTTCTTCTGTCTCTTTCTTTCTCTCACACACACACACACACACACACACACACACACACACACACACACACACACACACACACACACACACACACACATTTTTCTGTATCTATGCATTTGCATTCTAAGTAAGTATCTGACTTTCATTGTTGTTGTGGTTTAAATCAGTCTTTAGTTACTGTAGGAACTAGAACTCTGACTGGCTTGCTTCCTAGTCAGTCTCTAACTCCCCATCCACTTCCCCTCCTATATTAAACAAAGATATTATAGAAACACATTAGGGGCCAAATAAAGAAGGCCCTAAAATTATATGATAGAAAGCAGAAAGGCAACAAAGAGAATCATGAGGCAATATTGCTATATACTGCTATAAAAGCAACAGTCACAGCTGGAAAGTTAAGACACAAGAACGTTTTTGTTTGTTTGCTTATTTCAGAATTTACAGAATGTTGTTAAGTTCACAGCACGACCTTTACAAAATCATAGTTCAGAAATGGTGTTAATACTAAAGAAGCCATAGAATAACATCACACAGAAAAGTAACCTTTTTAAGCACAACGTGCAGTTATTTTGCATGTCTGAGAATCAGGCAGACTAGATCAAATAGACTTATCTCAGACTCTTGGCGTTTTTGTTCAGCAGCCTGCATTTTAAAGCTTTAAGAATTCATGCACTGTGAAGGCAATCCTAAATACTATCTCTGTGGCCATGATCAAAACTGTATGATGCTAGTAAGTTGCCTTGCTTGTTGATTTTTGTGAGCAAATACCAAAGGACTAAAAAGGGACTGTCATTTAAAGAAAAAGCACTTGTGTTTGTTGCCTCATTAATGTAGTTTACATTCCTTCCTAGTAAACACTGAATCACATATTTAATTAGTTAGTAATAACAGGGCTTGTCTGTATCCAGAATTAGGGGGTCCAACATTCAACAAGCACATATATGGGATGTGGAGGGAAAGACTGCAATAGAAAGCACATAAACACACACAATCATACAATATAAAACTCAAAGCTGCTGGGGTGAAAAGTAATGTTAACAGTATACTTACTTTAATTCTGCACCTTCAACCTTCACTCTCTTCTTTTCTTCTTTTTTCTTCTTCTTTCTTCTGTTCTTCCTTCGTTCTCTCTCTAGCACACCCAAAATCCCGTCCGGTTCAATCCAATGGCAAAACAAAAAAGAATTTTTTTTAAAAAGGTAAAATAACATAAAAAGCCAAAAAGGTCAATCCAGAAACTAGCCGACAACTAACTGACTGATTCTCGCTCTTTTCCCAGCACATAAAGCCCGGGAAGAGAGCGACAACCAATCAACAGCATTTAGGCTTTACTCAGCAGGCACGTCATGACTGACATGCCTGCGGATGTCGCAGTCCGAGCCCCTTCCAAGTCTATGCGGTTTGGAACCGCTGCCGCATAGACTTCTGGGCATCACAATGATGCCTTATGTGCTCCTCCGGGCTGCAATGTAAACAAAAAAAAAAAAAAGCTGTTTACAACCGCGGTTAAGCTGCGCAATGCGCATGCGTGTACTTTCGAGTCGCGGACTCGAAATTTAAAGTGAAAAAAAGAGATTTTTTTTTTTAATTTAATGATTAAATTAAAAGATATACACAAGACCAAAAACAACTGATGGGGCTGCAGTCCGGCAGTCCGATGCCACGAGCCACCCCTGATTGCCCTACTTCACAAGATCTGCTGCTGTCATTCACCTTAGAAGTACCATTGGACACCTATCACCCTTATAGGCTCTGTAGTGCATGCGTTAATGGTGTAACACTATAGTAGAAATAACTAGATTGGTAGGGGTTCTAATCTCAATACTGGCAATTGTGTCTGTGTGACAGTTGTGTGTGCAAGAGTAAGGGAGTGTGTGTTTGTTTGTAGGTGAAACAGTTTTAGGCCATTCCCACACACAGCACTTCCCAGTGACCCACTTTATCAGTCCTGCTGATGTCACTCCTCTTATCAGCACCTGTGGCTAGTTGTTAGCCTAGTAAGCTCTGTAGTATATGCAATAACTGTGTAACACTATAGTACAAATTACTAGCTAGGCAGGAATTCTACTCTCAAATCCAGCAAATGTGTGTCTGTGTAAGTGCTTTTGTTTGTAAGAAGAAGTATTTTGATAAGTTTCCCACCGAGTGCCTTACTTTATCAGTCCTGCTGATGTAATTCCCATTATCAGCACCTTTGCCCAGTTGTCAGCCCAATAAGCTCTGTAGAGCATGTGATAACTGTGTAAAACGATTGCACAAATCACGTGTGTGTGTGTGTGTGTGTGTGTGTGTGTGTGTGTGTGTGTGTGTGTGTGTGTGTGTGTGTGTTACATTTTGAGTTGTGGACCACCCTATACACTTCCCATCATCCTACTTTATAAGGCCTGCTGATGTCATTCACCTTAGAAGTACCTTGGGACAACGTGACTTCATATAACCTCCGTGGCACATCTGATAACTGCGTAACACTATAGTAAAAATAACTAGATAGGTAGGGGTTCTAATCTCAATACTGGCAACTGTGTGTGTGTGTGTGTGTGTGTGTGTGTGTGTGTGTGTGTGTGTGTGTGTGTGTGTGAGCATCATATCATATGTGGGATATACCATTTTGAGTTGCGTGCCACCCTGTACACTTCCCATCACCCTACTTTACAAGCCCTGCTGATGTCATTCACCTTAGATGTACCTTTGGACAAGGTGAATTCATATAAGCTCTGTGGTGTGTCTGATAACTGTGTAACACTATAGTATAAATAACTGGGTAGGTAAGGGTTCTAATCTCAATACTGGCAACTGTGTGTGTATGTGTGTGTGTGTGTGTGTGTGTGTGTGTGTGTGTGTGTGTGTGTGTGTTATGTGTGTGTGCATGTGGGGGTGTGCTTGGGTTGAGAATCATATACTGTGTGGGTTATAACATTTTGAGTTGTGTATGACCCTGTACACTTCACATCACCCTACTTTACAAGACCTGCTGATGTCATTCACCTTAGAAGTACCTTGGGCCAAGATTAATTCATATAAGCTCCATGGCACATCTGATAACTGCGTAACACTATAATAAAAATAACTAGATAGGTAGGGATTCTAATCTCAATACTGGCAACTGTGTGTGTGTGTGTGTGTGTGTGTGTGTGTGTGTGTGTGTGTGTGTGTGTGTGTGTGTGTGTGTGTGTGTGTGTGTGTGTGTGTGTGTGTGTGTGTGTGTGTGCATCATGTCATGTGTGGGTTATACCATTTTGAGTTGTGTAGCACCCTGTAAACTTCCCAGCAACCTACTTTACAAGGCCCACTGATGTCATTCAGCTTATATATTACTTGGGACAAGGTGAATTCGTATAAGCTCAGTGTTGTGTCTGATAACTGCTAATAATATAGTAGAAATAACTAGATATGTAGGGGTTCTAATCTCAATACTGGCAACTGTGTGTGTTTGGGTGAGAATCATATCCTGTGTGGGTTATACCATTTTGATGTGTGTACCATCCATGCCTGTTTACAACCTCCCGATGGCATTACTTTATATAGCATGTTAATGGCATCTTCCTCACAAGCAGCATGTTAAACCATTGTATAGGCCATACTAGTCATCTGTATAGTTGTCAATGGAATATCTTGATGTTTGCAACCCATATGTGGTTTGTGTCTCCTAACAATGGTGATGTATGCTATATTGTTGCCAAATAGGTCACAGTTAGAGTACTGACACACATGCCAGCATCAGATATCATACCTGACTGAAACATCATGCTGATACAAAGACTGTTACCCTATCACTTGTCCAGGCTTGTAGGAGCAATAGCTAACTCCATTTGCTATTTCTGGTGGGTTATCTCACCATCCATGAAAGCATTCACAACATTATGTGTTGTAAGAGGTAGTGGGTTTTGTATCATGCATATAAACTATGTTGGGCATGTCATGTGTATGTAGCACTGTGATACATTAAAGTGGATATGTAGGTTTATGAATCTGTCTGTTGCCAACTGTGTTTGTGCTACTGTATGCACATCTCCTGTGTCAGTCTTTATTGTGTGTATGCAAATGATATAGCATTTTGTCTCCCTGTTCCACCCTGTGAACTCAAGAATACATACCACAAACCTGTCATACACAGTGCCATGCATGCCCTCACCAACTGCATCAGAGTTGAGTGTATGGGAAAGAAATGGCAGGGGAAACAGGTGCTGACGTGAATCTGTTGCGGTCAATCTAATGACTAAGCTTGTGAGGGACCTACTGACAGTACTCCAGTAACCTGTTCCATATGTATGAGCCTGTGGTACTACACAACAGTGAGGTGACATGTCTGAAGGCTACCTGTCTGTGACAAGGGGGCATGTATATAAGGTCACACTGTCTGACAACAGTGTCCATCACACACTGTTACATGCATACACACCTAATAAACATACATATAAAGCTCTACCTTGGCTATAAAATGGTCGGTGTAGTTCCACTCTGCCATACTCCACATTGGTAAAGTCTGCAGGGCCACAGCCTGCAGACACACAGCTGCCTGGAATACAAACAGAATACAGCATGTCAGACTACATTCAGTCAGTGGTACTAACAGCAATAATACATCATGGCTAATAAGGTACATACACCTTTATATGTACCCATAACAAATACAAGCAGACAGCACCTTACACAGTATTACATAGCTACTCTGTACTATAGTCACCCTGTGCATCAGACCCATATTAGCTGTCTTTGCATTGATGGTATTGATGACAGGAATGTGGCACAGGTATCATCATATGCACAGGGTGTGGTGTGGGTTTGCCAGAGGCCTATGCTGGGCCATACGATTGACATCCATGTATATGTGTTTGGAGGGGTATCCTATAGATGGACTGTGCAGATGTGCTGTGTGTGTCTGGAGGTGACCTACCTTTGATACAGGTGTGTGTGTGTGTGTGTGTGTGTGTGTGTGTGTGTGTGTGTGTGTGTGTGTGTGTGTGTGTGTGTGTGTGTGTGTATGCAGACAGTCATGCCATGTGGCTGCCCTACACCGGTACTATGTTAGACAGCTGTGGACTGTACATGGCAGGGCGTCCAGTTTACAGTCTCCAGCTATTGACACATGAACTGGTCCTGCCAGAAGTCTCACTGGCACCCCCAGGCCCAAGGCCAGATGCAGTACTGCTTCCTGATGGTGACTGCTGTCTGCTGGATCCATGTCCCTGATTGGACTGGCCAGGATCACGTGCCCATGGCCTACTCTGTTGTGATGTGGACAGTAATCCACCTTTGGTAATGCTGGTCTCACTGCCACTACATGAGTGTGAAGGTGCACAGACCCATAGACACTCAGCTGGTGTTGGTGTTGATGCATGTCCATGTGGCCGATGCCCATCTCCTACCATACGGTCTAACACAGACATGCCACATTCGAGGATTCCCAAGGTCTCACCCCACCATCTATTCATGACCTCAGTATTTTGGCATGTAGCCTCAACAAGGTCATGTCTGTCGCCACATAAATCAGGAAGAGTTGCATCCACTTCTCTCAGTATTTGTCTGGTGTTGCATTCACTACATCCCTGTGCATCCATGACAGCCCAAAACATGCTTCTGGTGACACCTGCTGTAGCACTTGCGACATGTGAGACTCAAAATATGTCATTAATTAGTGACACCAGTCCTCATAACATCCCAGTAATGTGTCAGACAAATGCAGTCCTCCTGCAAGCACCCCTGTCCATCCACCTGTGTGAGACCTCACCTGCACTCTGGATATGGCCAGTGTCTACACTCACACCTGTCATAGTCACCACACTAGCCTGTGCCATGCCACCACCTGCCAAGTGTCCATCATCAGTGGTTGCTAGGGATGTGGCATGTGTGGGCATTGTGACTGTATGCCAGGACATTGTGGATGACTGTGGGATGCCAACCAATGGAACAGATTCTGCCCCTAGCAACACCACCTGTGCCTGAATATGACCATCATCATTGCCAGAGTCTGCAGAGACACTGACATCAGATTCTGAGTGGGAGTGACTGTGACCAGCATGACCATCTGTGGAGGAAAGACAACATATGTAAATTAATACCTGCACTATACCGTTTGTTGCTACGCATGCACACATGCATGCGGGCACGCGTGCACACACACACACACACACACACACACACACACACACACACACGCACATGCATACAGACTTACACACATACAGGTGAGGTGGCAGAAAAGCATTGCACAGACCTCACAATAGCCATCTGGTGACATTCACAACAGAGTCAGACCTACATACACACCCAGGAACAGTGCTCAGCATCATGCAGTACAGCCCTTTCCACTTAATAAATACAATATACTTATATACACCTCTGTGATATGTGAGTAGTGTTATTAGGTGATGATCCTTCAAGTAGCACACACTGCACCCATGTACACATAATTGCTGTTCACCTGTATTGCATAGTGGAAACTCCTACAGAACATACCTCTCAAATGTGCCTTGTGTTGCTGAATGTCTACATGTGTGGCTCATATTTCTGGTCATAAATCCTGTGTTTGTCTGACACATTACTGGGATGATATGAGGACTGGTGTCACTAATATTTTGAATTTCACATATCAAAACCTGCAGTACATGTATGTCACAACAGAACTGATTACACTAACAACCTTCTAAGCTTACAGTCATCATCATCATCATCATCTTCTTTCGGCTGTTCCCGTTAGGGGTCGCCACAGTGGATCATCTATTTCCATTTCTTCCTGTCCTCTGCATCATGCTCTTTCACACCAACCGCCTGCATGTCCTCTCTCACCACATCCATAAACCTCATCTTACGCCTTCCTCTTTTCCTCTTACCTGGCAGCTCCATCCTTAGCATCCTTTTACCAATATACCCAGCATCCCTCCTCAGCACATGTCCAAACCAATGCAATGTCGCCTCTCTTGCTTTGTCTCCAAACTTTCCAACCTTAGCTGACCCTCTAATCCTGTCCATCCTAGTCACACCCAGTGCAAATCTTAACATCTTTAACTCTGCCACATCCAGCTCTGACTCCTGCCTTTTCGACAATGCTACCGTCTTCAACCCATATAACATAGCTGGTCTTGCTACCCTCTTGTAGACCTTCCCTTTCACTCTTATTGGTACCCGTCTGTCACAAATCACTCCTGACACTCTTCTCCACCCATTCCACCCTGCCTGTACTCTCTTCTTCACCTCTCTTCCACACTCACTATTACTCTGAACTGTTGATCCCAAGTACTTAAACTCATCCACCTTTACCAACTCTACTCCCTGCATCCTCATCATTTCTCTACCCTCCCTCTCATTTACACACATATATTCTGTTTTAGCCCTGCTGGCCTTCATTCCTCTCCTCCCTAAAGCATATCTCCACCTCTCCAGGGTCTCCTCAACCTGGTCCCTACTCTCACTACATATCACAATGTCATCTGCAAACATCATAGTCCACGTGGCCTCCTGTCTAATCTCATCTGTCAAATTGTCCATCACCACTGCAAATAAGAAAGGGCTCAGAGCTGATCCTTGATGTATTCCCACCTCCACCTTAAACGTATCTGTCACTCACGCCGCAGTCCTCACCAATGTCACACTACCCTTGTACATATCCTGTACCACTCTTACATACTTCTCTGCCACTCTCGACTTCCTCATACAGTACCACAACTCCTCTCTAGGCACCCTGTCATATACTTTCTCTAAGTCTAGAAAGACACAATGCAACTCCTTCTGACCTTCTCTGTATTTCTCCAACAACACTCTCAGAGCAAACACTGCATCTGTAGTGCTCTTTCCTGGCATGTAACCATACTGCTGATCACTAATCATTACCTCCCTTCTTAACCTAACTTCCACTACTCTTTCCCATAACTTCAAGCTGTGACTGATCAATTTTATCCCTCTGTAGTTACTGCAGCTCTGCACATCACCCTTATTCTTAAAGATAGGTACCAAAACACTTTTTCTCCACTCCTCAGGCATCCTCTGACATTCCAAAATTTCATTAAACAATCTGGTTAAAAATTTCACTGCCATTTCTCCTAAGCACCTCCATGCTTCCACTGGTACGTCATCTGGGCCAACAGCCTTTCCATTCTTCATCCTTTTCATAGCTGTCCTTACTTCCTCCTTGCTAATCTGCTTCACTTCCTGATTCACTATCCCCACATCATCCAACCTTCTTTCTCTCTCTCTCTCATTCTCTTCATTCATCAGCCCTTCAAAGTACTCTTTCCATCTACTCAACACACTCTCTTCACTTGTGAGTATGTTTCCCTCACTGTCATTTATCACCCTTATCTGCTGCACATCTTTCCCAGCTCTATCCCTCTGTCTAGCCAATCGGTACAGGTCCTTTTCTCCCTCTTTAGTGTCCAATCTCTCATACAACTCTCTATATGCCTTATCCTTAGCCTTCGCCGCCTCTCTCTTTGCCATGCGCCTCATCTCCTTATACTCATGTCTACTTTCTTCATCTCTTCGACAATCCCACTTCTTCTTCGCCAGCCTCTTCCTCTGTATACTCACCTGTACTTCCTCATTCCACCACCATGTCTCCTTGTCCTCCTTCCTCTGTCCAGATGTCACACCAAGCACCTTCCTAGCAGTCTCCCTTACTAGCTCTGCTGTAGTTACCCAGCTATTCGGTAACTCTTCATTGCCTCCCAGTGCCTGTTTTAACTCTTCCCTGAACTCCACCTCACAATCACCCTTTTTTAACTTCCATCATTTAATCCTTGGTACTGCTTTCACACTCCTCCTCCACTTCTTGATCACCAACATCATCCTGCAGGCCACCATTCTATGCTGCTTAACTACACTTTCCCCAGTCACCACTTTACAGTCTCCAATCTACTTCAGACTGGCCCTCCTACATAGGATATAATCCACCTGTGTGCATCTTCCTCCACTCTTGTACGTCACCCTATGCTCCTCCCTCTTCTTGAAATATGTATTCACCACAGCCATGTCCATCCTTTTCGCAAAATCCACAATCATCTGACCTTCTGCATTCCTCTCCTTAACACCATACCTACCCATCACTTCCTCATCCCCTCTGTTCACTTCACCAACATGCCTATTGAAGTCCACTTCAATCACTAGTCTCTCACCCTTGGGTACACTCACCACCACTTCATCCAACTCACTCCAAAAATTTTCTTCCTCATCCATCGCACACTCAACTTGTGGAGCATATGCACTAACAACATTCATCATTACACCATCAATTTCAAGCTTCATAAACATCACTCTATCAGACACTCTCTTCACCTCCAAAACACTCTTGGCATACTGTTCCATGAGGATAACCCCTACCCCATTTCTTCTGCCATCCACACCATGATAGAACAATTTGAACCCACCTCCTATACACTTGGCCTTACTTCCCTTCCATCTGGTCTCTTGCACGCACAATATATCAACTTTCCTTCTCTCCATCATATCATCTAGCTCTCTCCCTATATCAGTCATACTGCCAACATTCAAAGTTCCTACCCTCAGTACTACACTGCTAACCTTCCTCCTCTCTTCTTGCCTTCGGGCATGTCTTCCCCCTCCTCTTCTTCTTCGGCCAGCAGTAGCCCAATTTCTGCCAGCACCCTGTTGACTAACAGTACTGGTGGCAGTCGTTGTTAACCCGGGCCTCAACCAAACCGGTATGTAATTATGAAAAGTTCTCTGCATTTTTGGCAGAGGTTTTACGCCGGATACCCTTCCTGACACAACCCTCCCCATTTATCCTGGCTTGGGACTGGCACAAAGAAATGCACTGGCTTGTGCATCCCCAGTGGCTGGGTTAACCTTCTAAGCTTACAGTGGATATTATAAATGTAGACACCCCTGTTAACATGCCAGGTTTGTCTGATATATAACATGAGACCACAGAAACATGTGATAACATTTCCACCTTTAATGTGACCTATAACCTGTACAATCAAATTGAAGAACAAACACATCGGTTAGGGGTAACATGTAGAAGTTGAAATATGTACAATAGGCTGGTGGCATGACTGTGCACACCCTTAAAGCACCTTTTGATTTTATAACAACAGTCAGTCCTCTTGGGAAGGTATGTAACAGCATGGCACATCATGACTTAGCAATATTTGTACACTCTCCCTTGCAGAAGCCCTCCAACTCTGTCCAATTGTGAGGGCATCACTTCTGCACAGGCCTCTTCAGGGCACCCTACAGATTTTCTTTTGGATGTATGTGTGGACTGTGGCTGGGCCATTCCAAAACAGTGATTGTCTTATGGTGAAGACATTCTTTTATGGATTTTGATGTATGGTACGGGTCATTGTTGTGTGGAAAGTTGTAATCTCTCCATACACAACTTTTTAGCAGACACATGAAGATTTTAGGCCAAAAGGGACTGGTATTGTGTACTGTTCCTAATCCCCTCCACCTTGGCTAAAGGCCCACTTCTAGTTTATGAACAGCAACCCCAAAGCAGGACATTGCCATCACCATGCTTCATCATAGCGATGGTGTTCTTTTGGTGATGCACAGTGTTGTTCTTGTGCCAAACAAATCTTTTGATATTGTGGCCAAAAAGTACAACCTTGGTCGCATTATAACGTAACACATTTCTCCATATGCTATTGGCAGACCTGATGTAGTTTTCTTGAGAAATTCACCAGATTTGGATGTTGTTCGCTGTGTGAGAAGGCTTCCATCTTCCAAACCTACCCCAAAGGCCAGACATGAAGAATATGGGAGATTGTTGTCATATGTAGTACACAACCGGTACTTCCCAGAGAGCCCTGCAATTCCTGTAGTGTTGATGTAGGTCTCCTGGCAGCCTCCCTGACCAGTTTGGGTCTTGTCTTTTCCACACATTTGGAGGTATGTCCAGTTCTTTGCAATGTCACTGTTGCCCCATATTTCCACCACCATTTGCTAACTGTCTTCCCTGTGTTCCATGGTATATACAATGCTGTGGAAATGTGCGCGTACCCTTCTCTGGGATGATACCTTTCACAAATGAGATTCCTTTGCTGCTTCCTAAGCTGTATGCGAACTATGGCTGTTGCTGTAGCAGGCAACTAAGTAAATGTAGGATAATCCTGGTAGAACAGCTGACTGTTATTTGCTGTTAATCAAAGAGTCTCTGTAATTGATGGCAGGTGTATACCCACAAAAATGTAATGCTGTAATAATATCGAAAGCTGCTTCAACACAGCATTAGCTTCAGCATGTACACATGTATGCATCTAGCTTCTTGTAAGTTTTTATGTGTCATAATTGTTAACAATAACAGATGTGTTTGTTTTACAATTGAATTGTACAGGTTATAGGTCACTTGAAAGGTTGGAAGGGTTTGGAAATGCTTTATTGTGCTCTCATTTTTGTATATTACAAATACCTGGCATTCTAACAGGTGTGTATACACCATTTATATGCACTGTATAGCACTAATTTATAAAATATGTCCCAAGTTTTGGGCCTTCATCCCCCCATTTTGTCAATCTCTGTCCAGATTTCTTGCAATGACAGGTTGTGAGGAATGCTACAGATATGTGACATCTCCTGCAAATAGGGCCCTGTGATGACCACTGTGATGCAATGCAGTTAACCCCACCACAAGTGAACATGCAAATATTGCAAAATGGTTCAGAGTAACAGTTGTGTGCATGGTCACGTGCATGACCTTAACATGTTTGGGGTACTGATGATCCACAACAGGAAAATCCCATACTCACCAGCTTCAGGCTGTTGTCCCACATGTAGACCAGAGGGACCTATCTAGTTTTGGGGGAGAGGTATTGTCAGCAGACTCACATTTGGCATTGGTGCAAGATAAATGCTACATTTCTGCACAGTACAAGCTATGATAGTACACAATTTGCTGCCCCTCACCATAGATGTGCACTTGTGTGCATTACTAAACCCCACCCACAAATGCAGTTTGAACTGACATATGCAGCTAGATATTCTATAGAAGACAGTATGACTGCTACATGATTAAATTGGTGTGCACTGTGGCCTTACCTGGACGCTTCTTGCCTGCTGCCTGGGTGACACCCACCTGCAGGACTTGTGTTTCATGTGTTGGCTGTTGTGTGGGGGCTACCCCAAGGTTGACAAGGAGCTCCTTTGTTGCCATAAGTGGGGTCTGTGTGGCTGGACTCCCACCTGTAGCAGAACTGTCCTTGGCCATGGCAGCAGCCCTTTGCCAGGCATGATGTATCAGGTCAGTTGCCCGATCCCTGACCTGATCTTATGTGTGGCCATTGTGGCCCAAAGTGTTCACTTTGTGAACAAGGTCATCCCACAGGGAAGTCCACTCCCACAGATTTTGTTGGCTCCGGCTTAACAGCACCGCATCAGTGATAGCTGCATTCTCCTCTGCAGTGTATGTTGGCTGATTCTGCATGCCACCTGGAAGATATAAACAGGGAAATACATCACAGGACCTCAGACATTGCCCAGAGTTATTTACAATCCATCACATCAACATTGCTTATCATTATCCACCACTTACAACCATATCATACCCCTGCCATCTATCAGCACAGTATGAACCTGCATTGCACTCCTGGTCCTGATGTGTCATGTTCCCCCCAATGAGGGCCAGTACATTGCATAAACCACCATTCATCATTCATGTTTGTGTAGAGGGATGACATTGGCCATGTTCCTTGCAGACGGGATGTTGATGGTGCTCAGGCTTTGCTTGCGTACGGTGTGTAATGGAGATGGAAGCATATGCCTGAGTTCATGTAGGATGCAGACAGGAATGTTATCAGGTCCCATGGAGACTTGCTTTTGTTGACTTTAATTAGGCAGTATGCACCTGCTCCTTGATGATGAGGGGTGGGGTGTGGGTGCTGTGCATATCCACCTATACTGATGGTGAGCCAGGGGGGTGATGTTTGCCCTAAACCTGTCTGCAGCAGGTTGGCTGCAGCTGTTGTGTGTGTGTATGTGGTGTGATTGACCACCATTACAGGGTGGGTTAGGTTGTTGTCTCTGAGATTGCAGACATATGTGAAGATGGCCTTGTGATTGCCTATGGTGGATGTGTCCAATTTGTACTCATAGTTAGCATTATAGTAATCCACCTGTGACCTTATATGCTCATTCAGAAAAAGGGGATTACTCTACTTTGGTGGAGACAGGTTTTGCAAGTAAGGTATTGCTGAGTCCATACAGCTATTTAGGTTGTCATATAGCTGTTTGTAGTAGGCATGGACACAAGGTCATAACACAGTTGGACACTTCTCCAATTTCAACCTGATAATCATGCTTATTCTAGTACCCATTGCTGTGTCAGGGCAATGCAACAAACAGTAACTGTAGAAATCTAACTCTGTTGGATGCACAGAAACTAAGATTACACAATGTACAACATGTACAGCTTATTTACCTGATGTTTTGCATCCCATGTCTATTATTATGAGGCAGCCAGGTACACCTACTCATACATACATGTGCAAAGGTAGTACCTTATATACATTTCTGTTCTATGTCAGTATGGCACACTGTATTTACACTCTTGCTGCTCAGTCATTCCTGTCAACCTGTTAGAGCAGGATATCTGGAGGATACCACACATACATGGGGGGTGATGGGCCAAAATTAGTGACAATTTCTTAATATTGGTGTAACACAGTTAAGTCATTTGATAGCACAGTAGCCTTTGCATTCACAGACCAACCCTGAAGGATATCTGATGCTCATATCGCAGGAAGAGAGGTTAAAGGCTAGGAGTGTGGTAGTGAGGGTAGGAACTGTTAATGTTTGCAGTATGACAGGTATGGAGACAGAGCTAGCTGATATGATGGATAGAAGGACGGTTGATATATTGTGTGTGCAAGTGACCAGATGGAAGGGGGTAAGGCTAGGTGCATTGGAGTCAGGTCCAAATAGTTCTATCATGGTGTGGATGGGAGGAGGGGTTATCCTGAAAGAACAGTATGCCAAGAGTGTTTTTGGAGGTGAAAAGATTGCCGGATAGAGTGATGTTTATGAAGCTGGAAATTGATGGTGTAATGATGGCTGTTGTTAGTGCATATGCTCTGATAGTTGTATGTGCGATGGATGAGACAGAAAAACTTTGGACTGAGTTGGATGAAGCAGTGATGACTGTACCAAAGGGTGAGAGAGTGGTGATTGGAGCAGATTTCAATGGGCATGTTGGTGACGGGAACAGAGGGGATGTGGAAGTGATGGTAGGTATGGTGTCAAACAAAGGAATGCAGAAGATGAGTTGGTGGTGGAGTTTGCAAAAAGGATGGACATGGCTGTGGTGAACACATATTTTAACAAGACAGAGGAACATAGGGTGACATACAAGAGTGGAGGAAGATGCACACAGATGGATTTTCTCCTATGCAGGAGGGCCTGTTTGAAGGAGATTGGAGACTGTAAAGTGGTGACAGGGGAAAGTGTAGTTAGGCAGCATGGAATGTCGGTCTGTGGGATGACATTGGTGATCAAGAAGAGGAGGTGGAGTGTGAGGGCAGCACCAAGGATCAAATGGTGGAAACTGAGAAAGGGTGATTGTGAGGTTGATTTCAGGGAAGATTTAAGACAGGCAGTGGGTGGTAGTGAAGAGTTACCAAATATCTGGGTAACTACAGCAGACCTAGTAAGGGAGATGACTAGAAAGGTGCTTGATGTGACATCTGGACAGAGGAAGGAGGACAAGAAGACCTGTTGGTGGAATGAGGAAGTAAGGGGAGTATACAGAAAAAGAGGTTTGTGAAGAAGAAGTGGGATTGTCAGAGAGATGAAGAAAGTAGACAGGAGTATACGAAGATGAGGTGCATGGCAAAGAGAGAGGTGGTGAAGGCTAAGGATAAGGCGTATGAAGGGTTGTATGAAAGGATGGACACTAACGATGGAGACTAGGACCTGTGCCGATTGGCTAGACAGAGGGACTGAGCTAGGAAGGATGTGCAGCAGATAAGGGCAATAAAGGATAATGAGGGAAACCTACTCAGAAGCGAGAAGAGTGTGTTGAGCAGATGGAAAGAGTACTTTGAGGGGCTGTTGAATGAAGAGAATGAGAGAGAGAGAGAGAGAGAGAGAAGGTTGAATGGTGTGGGTAAGGTGAATCAGGAAGTGCAATGGTCTAGCAAGGAGGAAGTAAGGATACCTATGAAGAGGATTAAGAATGGAAAGGCTGTTGGTCCAGATGACATACCCATGGAAGCATGGAAGTGTTTAGGAGAAATGGCAGTGGTCTTTTTAACCAGATTGTTTAATATAATATTGGAAAGTGACAGGATGCATGAGAAGTGGAGAAAAAGTGTTTGGGTACCGATTATAAGAATAAGGATGATGTGTAGAGCTGTAGTAACTACAGAGGGATAACATTGATCAGTCACAGCATGAAATTATGGGAAAGAGTAGTGGAAGCTAGGTTAAGAAGGGAGGTGAGGATTAGTGATCAGCAGTATGGCTTCATGCTAGGAAAGAGCAGTAGAGATGCGATGTTTGCTCTGAGATTGTTGATGGAGAAATAGAGAGAAGGTCAGAAAGGAGTTGCATTGTGTCTTTGTGGACTTAGACAAAGTATATGACAGGGTTTCTAGAGTGGAGTTGTAGTATTGTATGAGGAAGTCAGAAGTGGGGGAGGAATCTCTAAGAGTGTGACAGTGGTGAGTTCTGCGATGGGAGTGAGAGGTGCATTTAAGGTGGAGGTTGGATTACATCAGTGATCACCTCTGAGCCCTTTCTTATTTGCAGTGGTGATGGACAGGTTGACAGGCAAATCAGACAGGAGGCCCTGTTGAATGTGATGTTTGCAGATGACATCCTACCACCCAACAATACAGCCTGGGAGAGATGCACTTATCTAGACAAATTGGAGGTAAAGCTCTCTCCAATCAAGACTGAACTTGACAGTCAAGAGGAGAAGGTAAACACTTGCACCACACCACACTCATCACATAGTCTCACTAAGTCTACACCACCAAAATCCACACATAGAAACACAAAAACATTTGTGGAGGCTCTCAATAATAATCTGATCAAGCAACAGAGACCTCCAAAGCAGAAATGCAAGCAATTTCCACCCCCCAACACAACCCAAATGACACATAACCCGCAGACTCAGTGTGCCACTCAACCACAGCCAATAAGGCAAAACAACGTACCCAACACACTAGTCATAGGTGACTCTATAGTCAGGCACACTGATGTCCCACTCATCAGGCTAAACAAGGAGATGGTTACTGTCAGCTGCCTGTCAGGTGCCAGGATCCGCCACATAACCCACGCACTCAGGTCACTCCACAACAAGTACAAGTATGACTCTGTCATTGTCCATGTTGGTGTGAAAGACCTGAGATGTACCTCCCTGGACTACATGAAAAGAGACACGGAAGAGCTCTCTGATCTTGTAGCCCAGGCAGGTATGACCCTAGCACTGAGTAGCATTCTGCCATCACCCAGAATGATGCCGCAGTACAAGGACAAAATAATTGACTTCAACAATTGGCTAAGCTTCTGGTGCCATTCTAAAGGGATCCAGTATCTGTCTGCCTGGGATGACATGGTCGACAGACCATGATGCTTTGCCAGAGATGGCCTGCACCTGTCACCCTGGAATTCCGGATACTGGCTAAGGTTCTTGCCACCCCTAAAGTGCCTATTTTAGGCAAGGTTCAAATGACAAATTCACCACCGTAATAGGAACAGGCAAGCAAAAACTGAGGGTGATGCTACTCAATGCTAGAAGTCTAAATCTCAAAATGCACTCACTCAAGGCACTCCTTAAAATGGAGAACATCGATATCTGTGCAGTGACTGAGACCTGGTTCAAGGATCCAGAGAGCACCCTTGCACTACCAGGCTATAACTCATATCACATGTTTCGGCCATGTAACCTGGGCCGGAACACCAAAGGTGGTGGTGTGTCCATATTCATTAAGGATATCCACATCTCCAGGCTAGTTGCTCAGCATAATGCAGCCAAGGTTATCCAAGTGTAACTAACTCTGGGCAAAACTGCAATCCAAATTGTAGCTTGCTACAGTTCACCCACCATGCCCCAGGATTCCCACATCTCTTTTCTTGATGTACTGGAAAATATTTGGGTTCAACCAAACACCCTAATAATGGGCGATTTCAACTACCCCACCATTAACTGGGAAAACTACTCATGTACCAACTCCTTCGCTCAACGCTTTCTGGAATTCATAAACTCCAATGCCCTGGATCAACTTATCCACACCCCCACCAGGGCAACAATATCCTAGATTTAGTCTTTACCAACATGAGTGACCGGTGTTCCATACCTGAAGTCAATGCCACATTGGTCCGATCCGACCATAAGCTAATTACCCTAGATATCCACATCCTGCCCCCACCCCCCATTAAGGAAATCATGGTAAAAAAATTCTCCAAAGCCAACTTCATGCTTCTTAAGACAGAAGTGGTAAACTTCACGACACCCATGCAGATGGACAATACAGTTACGACTACTGAGTCCTACACAATTGCACTCTATAAGCACTTACATGAGTGCATGGATTTTGCTATCCCAAACAGAACCAAGATGCTATCCTCCAAAAAAAGAAGCCAATCTGGTGGTTCCCTGCCATAAACAAACTGTACAACAGAAGGAAGAAAATGTTGCAAAAGAGAGTAAAATCCCATGAGTGGAGGAGCTCCCTGGTCAGCCGCAGTAAGAAGCTGCGATCCCTGATAAAATCCTCCAAAGCTAGTTACAAAAACAAAATTGCCACTGATTCTAAAGACAACCACACAGCATTCTATAGCTATGTCAAGAATCTCAATGGCAACACTCGGATCTGCTCTGAGTTACAGCACAATGGCACTAAATATACAGACTCAACTGATATTGCCAACATCCTGGCAGATAAGTTCAGTGCTAACATTACCCGCCCTCTCACCCCCTAAAGAGCCCATCTCTGTACCGGAAGAATGCAGAGTTCCTGTAATCATGGCTGCACAGGTGAAAACCACACTCTCTAAAGCCAAGAACACAGCATCCATGGCACCAGACAACATCCTAGTCTGCGTTCTACATGAACTACCGAATGAACTGGCACCCCACCTAAGTACCATGTTCAATCATAGCCTCATCTCAGGCTTTGTGCCTGCTGAATGGTGCACAGCGATGGTTATCCCACTCCACAAGGGGGGAGTCACCATGGACCTTGGGAACTACAGCCCCATTAGCCTGATGAGCCTGGTCTGCAAGGCCATGGAATGTATCATCATGGAACTTATAAACAAAGACATTGGTAATATCCAAACTCTGGACCCCACCCAGTTCGGGTTTGTAAAAGGCAGATCATGTCTCCTAAACCTGATAAGACTTCTTTGAAGCAGTCACCAAAGCTGTAGACAATGGTAAGGTGGTTCATACAGCCTATCTAGATCTTGCCAAGCTTTTGACACCATCCCTCACTCTGGAATTATAGATAAACTCACTAAACTAGGTATAAATCCCTATGTCACAAGATGGGTTGCCAACTGGCTCAATGACAGAACCCACACTGTGAAAGTAGCAGACTCCAAATCCGACTTCAGACCACTGACAAGTGGAGTACCACAGGGTTCAGTCCTGGGTCCTCTCCTGTTTGGTATCTACTTATCTGAAGTACAGGCTAACACAGAAGGTCTTTGGCTAATGAAGTTCACAGATGACTGCAAACTAGGAGCCATAATCGAAACTCCTAATGACGTGGACATCCTACAAAAGGGCCTCACTGAGACAGATGCTTGGCGTCAAAGCCATGGCCTCAAGCTCAATGCCAAAATGTGCATTGTCATCCCCTTTGGTAAAAACTCTGTACCCATGAACTACAACATAGGCGGTAGTATACTTAACACCGAAAGTGTGATAACAGACCTTGGGACACAGGTGGACAGTAGTCTCTCCTTTGATAATCACATCGCCACAGTAGTCAGGAAATCCTTCTATGTGGCACACCTCATCACAAAAGGCTTCTCATCCAGAAAAAAAGAGGTCATTGTTCCCCTCTACTCATCACTCATTAGACCCATTATAGAGTACAATGCCCCTTTTGGTATGTCCCTCACAAGACATCTACAACAACTGGAAAGGCTGCAGAAATACCTCACAAAGAGGATTACCGGCCTCAAACAGATGCCCTACGCAGACCATCTAAAAAAACTCCAGCTTTACTCCGTTGCATATCACCTACTCAGAGGTGATCTCTGCCTAACATACAAAGCTATGTCAAACCCAGAGCTGTTGGACATGCTCCACTTAAAGAAATCCCAATCCCTCAGAGCTACATGCTCTAGGGACCTAAACCTTGTCACCACAATAAACAGAACATGCCGGAGGGATAGATTCCTGTCGCAGAGTCTTTCCATACTCCGGAATAAACTACCTATCTATATCAAACAAAGCTCCTCATTAGCACTCTTCAAGAAAAATATTGTTGATTGGATGGGAAATAGGAAATTCACCCTAGGGATCACCTCTGTGGCTTTGTTCGACAGTGGCACAGGAAAATAATTTTCTTGGGTGGCAAAAGCCAGCGTACCTTTTTGGCTGGGCTTGCATAGGCTCCAGGGCCAATAACCTAGTACCTACCTATGAACCTATGAACATTATGATCTGTAGTGAGAGTAGGGAACAGGTTGAGGAAACCCTGGAAAGGTGGAGATATGTTCTAGAGAGGGGAGGAATGATTGTCAGCAGGACTAAGACAGAATATATGTGTGCAAATGGGAGGAAGGATAGAGGAATGGTGAGGATGCAGGGAGTAGAGTTTGCAAAGGTGGATGAGTTTAACTACTTGGGATCAACAGTTCAGAGTAATGACGAGTGTGGGGGAGAGTTGAAGAAGAGACTACAGGTAGGATGGGGAAGGTGGAGAAGAGTGCCAGGAGTGATTTGTGACAGACCAGTATCATTAAGAGTGAGAGCAAAGGTCTACAAGAGGGTAATGAGACCAGCTATGTTATAATGGTTGGAGATAGTGGCATTGACAAAAAGGCAGCAGTCAGAGCTGGATGTGGCAGAGTTAAAGATGTTAAGATTTGCACTGGGTGTGACAAGGGTGGACAGGATTAAAAATATGTATGTTAGTGGGTCAGCCCAGGTTGGACGGTTTGGAGACAAAGCCAGAGAGTAGCAGGATTATGTTGGTTTGGATGTGTGCTGAGGAGGGATGCTGAGTATATTGATAAAATTATGGTAAGGACGAAGCTGCCAGGTATGAGGAACCTAAGATAAGGTGTATGGATGTGGTGATAGAGGGTATGCAAGTGGTTGGTGTGACAGAGCAAGATTCAGAGGAAAGAAAGAAATGGAGACAGATGATGTGCTGTGGTGACCCCTAATGGGAACAGCCAAAAGAAAGAGGAGGAGATGTTGTAATGTCAGTCTTCACAGGTTGCCAATGATTTGCCAAACATAATACAACTCAACGAGTAAATGACTACAAATATGAGGCACACATATGGACAGTGTGTAAAACACCGGACAGTTGAATGGTATGAGCTCAGTATATCACATGCAGTTCAATGCGCACATCTGCAACAGTATTCCAATATGCAAATACCCTGTATAGGTCTCTCACATTTATGAGACAAACATGTATATCATAGTTGTATTCACAATTAACATATGGATATCTACAACATTCCAGTAGCTGGCCTAGCAGTGTCACAGTCAGTATTGTTCAACACACACTCCAGTAGTAGTCATATGTGAACCATCCTTTCCTGGGGTGAGTCAGGGCCAGAGCTGTGATCTATATCACTGCAGGCAGACCCAGACACTATGGCCATAGGTTCTGATCAGCAATATATCAGTACAGCAAGTCTTGTTGAGACATATATGTTATAGTTCCTATTTCCAAATTTTACATACTCCCTACTGCAGTCCATTACATGCTTACTTGTTTGACATACCTCTTTGTTTTAGTCAAGTGTAGGTGGTTATGTCTTGCTTGGTTTTTATTTTCTTTTTGCTGTTTCTGTTTGTCTCTCTCTCTCTGTCTCTCTCTGTCTCTCTGTCTGTCTGTCTGTCTGTCTCTCTCTCTCTCTGTCTCTGTCCTCCCTCCCTCTCTCGGATGTAGGGTGTTCATGTGTACATCTGTTTTGCGTAGGCAGCAGCTTACCTTTTGTAGGTAATGCTCATGAGCAGCTGACGGCCTGTGCACCAGTTGGTGTCCCCCCATTTGCTAATTGCATGGAAACACACTCCTATAACTGAGTACTTCATGTGGGAGTTGCCCCTTTTCCTTGCCTTTGAGGGGGACTTCATGGAGGTGTGTGAACAACAGCATCACAGAGGGTAGTTGGAAATACCTCTTGCAATGAAAACTGTGTAGACAGCCCAACAAACTGTGGGAGAATGTTCCAGACATAGGGACAGAATGTAAGTATTGCTGTTATACAGTTGAATTAATTCTAGTTTAACAAGGTTTGTGTGGAAATGGCTTTTCTGCATGATTTTAATTCTGACAGTGTTATGTGGTTGACATAACTCTCAACTATAGGGCTATCCTCAGAATGACCAGATTTTGACTCTCATGTTTGGAGTGTTCCTCAGACATTTTTTGTCTTTGGAAGATCAGTAGCATACTGTGGGGATTTCAGTCAGTAAATTTTATCATCCATTCATGTTTCTGACTTCATATCCTCAGAAAAGAAATGTTACAACAAACCCTGTTACACCAGCAACTGTCTCAGTTTATAACAGCAATATTTCACATATGCCCCTGTTTTTGGGATACTGTCCCCCAAGTATGTCAGGCTTTGTCCTGATGTCATGCAGTAAGAGGTTGATAGCTAGGATATATCATTATTTAGTGCCTTCATTCCTGATACCATCCCAGTGATGTATCATCATGTCAGATATGTTATGTGTAAGAGGCCTTATGTATGAGGACAAAGCCTGGAAATTCTGCGGGATTCTGAACAGTTGTGAGGTCTGTGTATTTCTGGTGATTGTTGGCAGACTGTCAAGATTGTATAGCAGTGTAGTGTCAATGTTATTTGTCTGTGTAGGGAGGGGGTAGATGTATGTGTTATGGCTCCTTTTCTATCTGAGCATGCATGCTGCTCCAGTTTCTGGTGGTCTATCATCTGTGTATGTTTGTAGGGGCAGACTGAGACATGTCCCATACCACTGTCAGGCATCATACTACACTGTGAATTGGGCTAGTGTATGTAGGGGTAGTGTGTGAGTGGCAAACATGATGATGTTTTGGTTCACACAGTCCTTATACTCTACTGTTCATTTGGCTTACCGGTATATCACTGTGACTGTGGTGAAATTGGTTGTGGGTATGCACTTTCACAGTGGTGTCTGTTTTTCAGTGCTGTTACATCCTTGCAGTGCCTGATATATTTGCAAATATATGTGTAATTCCCCATAGCGGATTTGGGTTAGTGTTGTGTCAGTCTAACTGTAGTTTGGATGGTACTTGGTGACATGCTTAGCAGCTGAATGTAGTTCCCCTAATGTGATGTTATGTCCAGATATTTGTAGGATGCACTGCTGACTGTTCCCCATAAGCATTGTGTATTTCTGACACATCAGTGGGATGATGTGAGGATTTAAGTCACTAACTAGTGAGAAGTAATTTAGTGTTGGACTTGTGCTATTTCAGTCAATATATGTTAGGACAGACAGGAGGGTGTTACTGCAGCAACTGTGTCAGCTTATTTACTACAGTATTTCAGATATGTCCCTATTTTCATGGCTTTCTCCCCCCCACTTTGTCAGGCTTGGTCCAGACTCATTGCACTAAGGGTTTCTGTGCCTACCTCTCTTTCAGAATGTCCAGATTTATTGCTCATATTTCTGGTCTGCTCTACAAAGTCATTATTTTTATTTCCCTGGTAAATCACTGTGATGATCTGAAGATTTCTGTCAGTAAATAATAACATGGATTTCAGTTTCAGAACTCACATCTTTCAGAAGATATATGCTGAAACAAACCCTGTCACTCTGGCAATATTCTACATTTATATAAGAGCAATATTTAAAATATGCCCCTAGTTTTTGGCCCATTGTCCCCCCATTTGGACAGCCTTTGGCCAGATTTCTTGCACTAAGAGGTTGAGAGGTATGGTTCTGAGGTATGACTCCACTACATGTTATGAGCATATATATTTTTTCTTTACACACACACACACATATATATATATATATATATATATATATATATATATATATATATATATATATATATAAAATATGTATATGTATATATACAAAACTTGACTGATTCCACAGAATCTTTTCCCTACTGTTGAATGACTCTACTGCATAATATGTTTGAAAAAGCATCAGTAACCCCTGCAGCACAAATGGTGTAGTGGTACATTGTTTTGACTATAGTGTACAGAAAACTGGGTTGGAGACCTTGTAGTGCTGATTATTTTGTTGCTAGGCAGAACAGTGACTGATGAAGGCAGAGTGATTAAAGTGACTTTAAGTAGGTTTGCATGTTTTTGCATGAAGCTAAGCAATGGCAACACATGGTTAAACATACATATGCTTAATCTGTGTTGGCCTCACTTAGCAGCACGCAACCTCTCTTACTCCCGCTTACACCTGCGCTGATTTCTTTAAAGAAAAGAAAAAGGGGTGATAGGAAAGTGGTGAAAAAGGGGCACTCAGCAGAGAAAAACAATGTGAAAGATAGCTAGGGATGTGTAAGATGGGTGTAGGGAAGGTCCATAGCTGTCCATTTCTTATATAGCAATAGCTGTGCATTTGTACAGAATTTGGAGGTGAATTTGGACACTCAAATCCCAGAGAGAGGGTTGAGGACAACAGAAATGTGTTGTCAAGCCAATTGGAACAGACTACATGTGTCCAGTGGACACGTGTGTAAAATGGAAAGCTATGTATGGGGTGATTTTTTTTTTTTGGGACAGATGCCTTTTCTTTTTTTTTTAAGGTGAGAGTGGGATGTTGGGGAAGGATAGTAGGTATGTCTAGGGAGGTAGGTTGGATAGGGAGACAGACAAGACAGCAGACAGGGGTGGTATATGACACATGAGGGGGTAAACACATTTGATGGGGAGGGTGGTTGGGAATCCAAAGTCCATGGGTCCCCATATGGTTACAGTGGGACTGAGATCCCCACCCATGGGCAGTCATCACTGCATCTTCATGGCCCTAAAGGTGGCTGTGCTGGGAGCTAGGCAGGAGGGGTGGCCTGCATTTCAAGGTGCACCAGGTGGCCCGCAATCTGACACAGCTGCTCTCCAAACTCAGATCAAAGGGTGCTGCACACCTAACCCCAGACTTGACTGTGGGTGACACCCTCCTGTCTGCAGCCGATTCCAGGGGGTGACATGCTCCATCCCCTGCAGTGGTTCCACCTGAAGGGGGTGCAGGACCAGCAGATGAGGGAGAGCTGGGTTGGGTCCTAGAAGTGCTGGAGCCCAGTGCCATGGCCAGATGAGGTGGGACAGGTGGATCCACTGGGATCTGCCTTCCCAAATGCACTATGGTGCTGAGGTTTTACAAAATATGTTGGTTAGTCATGAACAACACATTTCATGATTAGTTATAACAGCATGCATGTGTGTTCCAATTAACCCCATAAAACAGATTGAAACAGTTGCAGAGCAGACAGAACACATGCATAAATGGAACAACAGTATGCATCATAACAGCATGCCAGTAACATTGATGGCAACAGGCCACCAACAATGATATTTGAAAAAGATATGTTAGCATGCAAACAAAAATATTAACAATAATATAATACAAGTCCCAACATTAGGGTTGAAGCACAACATTCCAGTAGTATATGAGTAATAATTATTGATGCAGATGGGGGGGGGGGGCAGAAAATCCATTAACAACTGTTTATGCTTCTATTTTCCACAACAGTACTGCTCAATACTCTGTGGATCTGCCCTCACCTATCTACCTCTTCCTATGGCCATAGCATCTGTAGTACAAAAACAACCTATTAGCATACCTCTCAACCTGGAAACATAAAAAATCTGGACAAGGAACATGAAAAATAGGTACAAATCTGTACACTGATTAACATAAAATGTGCATACATAATTATGTGACCCTGCCCACTCCAATGGAATTGTGGGATATCAGCTTTCAAACGCAAACTGAAGAACAGACAACCAAAATATGGCACCAGATTCCCCATGCAGCCATTCCAATGTTCCATTACCTGGCTATTTTCACCCCATTTACCATAAACACTAATGTTTGGATGTACTGCTTTACTTCTACAATGATATGGATTTTATTTTTACATTTTATAGCAGAATACACAAACACTATCTGCTAAACAAAGCAATACTCTCTCACACTGAAAATAGACTTGGCATTAAAACTTCTCTGCCCTTGAAACTCACATTCATTGAAACACCATTGAAACCCATACCACATCCAAAGAAAATGCAACTGGCCAGTCGTGGATAAATATTACCTTTGGGCTGTTTTCAAATCATAGGGCCCTTGCACACAAAACAAGAAACATACATGAGTTCTTTGATACACCTTCCTGACTTTATTAAATTATTTTCCTTGTATAATACAGCACACTTGTTAGACTTAAGTTAGAGTGCATTTTAAACTTATTGTTTTAACACTTTTTCAGTAGACAATGAAACAAAATGCATGAAGCAATAACGACAAAACTGCCCAATTCAGAACATTCCATCATAAAAGTCTGCTTCCACACACACACACACACACACACACACATATATATATATATATATATATATATATATATATATATATACACATATACATATATATATATACACACATACATATATATATATATATATATATATATATATATATATATATATGAGACAGTAGTGTAAGCCATAAGCATTTTGCACAGCTTCTCGCACTTAATTTCAGTTTTTTTTTTTTTGGGGGGGGGGAGGGGCAAAAGGCCAAAAAACAGGGACACATTTTAAACAGTGCTTGTATAATTTTAGAAAGCTGCTAGAACAGATGTTGTGCTATCACCATGATTTGACTGCCAAGTCTCAAACCCAGCACCTTGTGCACTACAGTCAGAGCAACATACCCCTAAGCCAAATCAGCAGTTTCGTGAAAGACAGAAAGACTGAAACTTAAATGGCTATCATTTACTGAATTCAGTTCTCACTTCTCACCATAGATCTCAACCTTTCAGCATAAAAAACCTGGACAAAGCCAATAATGGGGGAATACAGCCCCAAAATAGGGACAAATTTCAAATACTGACCTTATTAACTTGATAGAATAAAAGGTTTTGTGTTACCATTTATTTTCTGAAGACTATGAAGTCTGAAATTCAAATGCCTGTCATTTAGTGAATTCACTTCTTTAATGATTTGCCACAAAAATCCTGAAAACCAGATTAATGAGGAACAGAACAATAAAGCAGGCAGAGAGAGGTTTCTACCTACCACATCCATTTGTCACACTGCAGTTATTTATATTATCTACACACACACACACACACACACACACACACACACACCTGAACTAAATCCCAGCGAACTAGCAAAGCTCTGTAAAAGTGCAGCAGAAATATACTACCTAATAACAAGTCTAGCCAATAGATGCAGAAACAAAATACCTCAGTTAATTCGCCAGCACAGCTCTGTTCAGCAGAACCTGGAACTAAATACTTAAAAACCTAGCGAACTAGCAAAGCTCTGTAAAAGTGTAGCAGAACCATACTGCTCTAAAATAATAACAAGCCCAGCCCTTAAAAGCTCCATTCAGCAGAAACATACTGCCAAAGCAAGCTCCGTTTGAATACATTAAAAGCTCAATTCAGCAGAAACACACTGCCAAAGCAAGGTCCGTTCATTCAGCAGAAACATACTGCCAAAGCAAGCTCCGTTTGAATACGTTAACAGCTCCATTCAGCAGAAACACACTGCCAAAGCAAGCTCCATTCATTCAACAGAAACATACTGCCAAAGCAAGCTCCATTCATTCAGCAGAAACATACTGCCAAAGCAAGCTCCATTCGTTCAGCCGAAACATACTGCCAAAGCAAGCTCTATTCGCCAGCATAAAAAATACCTTAAAAAGCTCCGTTCAGCATAACAAATACCTGAACTAAGCAACAGCCCAGCAAAAAGCAAATACCTTGATAAAATTCCTCCATTGCAGCACCATTGAAATATATCCATCCCAAGTTCCAACTCTGTTCGTTTCACTCACCCTCCATTGAAAAATATATCTATTCCAATTCAACTCTGTAGTTCGCGCTCAAACAGCCAGCTGGAATGTATGCCCTTGAGCTCAATTCCGACAGGCTGATGGAGCTGACGTCAATGCACACGTGATGATGTCAGCTCAAAAAGCGCAAAACAAAATAAATTTAAAAATCACTGGAAAAAATCGGAAATTAAGGGGTGCCACTCGGGAATCATGGCACCCCATTATTTGGACCCCAAAACTCGGTAAAAACCGAGTAATTCGGTACAGTTGGGAGGTTTGCCAATTAGTCTGTCAGTCTGGAATGGTATGGGGCAAACTGCGACAACTCTGGGTACAAGACTAGAGGGGGACTCGTACATGTCAGAGTTACATATCTGGCACAGGAGGGGTACCCTGAACTGCTGATATGTGAGTGTGCTACTGGCATATGTAAACCGGTTTCCTATCTGTGTCCAGGATTATTTGCAGCAGTGAACACTAGCTGTGACAGTGTGACACTTGAGAGACATGTATCAGAAACATACCTTTCAACCTCTTAGAGCATAACATCTGGACAAAGCCATACATAACAGTGGGACAAAGGCCCACAAATATGGACAATTTTTAGATATTGCTCTTACAAACTTAGAACGTTGATAAAATAACAGGTTTTGCATTTGCATGGCTTTTCTGATGGATATGACATCTGACACTTGTATTTATAGCATTATTTTCTAACTTCAGTCTAAAATGGTTTGCCACTGATTTGCCATGACACCGCTACTTTATGTAACATGAACCACAAATTTGAGACAAATATCTGCACATTCAGTGAATATCTATATAGTTGAGAGGTATGGTTCAGAAAGAGTGCATATTGTAGGTACCTACCCTGCTGTCATTTGCAGGCATGTAGTGGGACAGTTGAACAGTTGTACACAGTTTATTAATATACCCTTCATACAGCTACTGGCAACATTTACTTACCTGTAAAACCTGTAGGGAAAATATCTGTTAACACTACCTGACTGTTTTTATATTTATTCCCAATTCCTTGTGTGTAGATATGCACACATCTTAGTACCACTCCCTGGATTCAAACCATATCTGGGTGTGGGAAAGTAACAGCTAAGCTATTTCTCATCACACTGAGCTACTGGGGAACTGCTGTTTTGTGTTTCAATGGTTTCTACCTAATAGTCTCTTGGATAGACCATCTGAACTTGTAATTCTGTGATGCATGCATGACAGATAGTTACTGTATTGTGCATTACTCCTTTGGATTACTACATCCTGGAAAGCAAAGGCTAACACAAGACAATGCTGGATGGTATACACATTGATACTTGACATAATACTATTTAGGGTTCAGAGCTAAGTACAGTATATATTTCACATTTCATTTATATCTCATTTTACAGCTACACCATCTACGGTTTCAACTAACAGCTTGTTCACAGATGCACCTCAGTTAATGCATGCTGTCACAGCCATATTTGCTGTGAAGAACTTGTATACATTCTATATATGTCTACAACAATATACCAGAATAAAGACAATAGTTTATTAAAGGTCAGTAACAGTATACCTACTAGCAGTCAGCAATGTATTCCTTCTTAGCTATTTTAACAAAATACCACAAAATAGATTTGTACTCACCAGCCTGTTGGTGCAGCCTCAACAGTTTGTCACCATGGGCTTCCACAATCCCAGCCCTCTCTGCTGCAGCTGTAGGGGAGAAAAACACACATTATGCATATCTGTCTATCACATTCTCAGGCTAGTGTTTGCTATGAACTACTTGATAGTAATACTTACACACTACTGGAGCATTTTGGGCCTATCCATCTTGGATCCACTGGTCCAAGAGTGCCCCTTCCTATGCATAGTGGTGCCATACCTGCTCATCAGTCCGGGGGATGCCAGGAGCACTGATGAGGTCACATGCAAGATGGCCCCAGGCCTCTGCTTTGTATTGGGAGCCCTGGTACTGGCCCTGCAGCAGTCTCACCTCATGGTTTTTAACTAGGAGCCCAACCATGACCCTGGACTCCCGAATGCTCCAGCGTTGCACCCAAAAACACACTCCCTCTCCTACACCAGCCATTGTATCTGCACAGATGGACTATAACAGATTATGGTGCCATTTAAATAGTGCGATATTCCCACCCTTTGCTGTCATTGGACCATTTTGAAAAGGTTAAATTCTGCTAAGCAGTGCGCAAATCTGCTAAGCCATTTTTAGCACTGCTTAAAGGGGAAGTTGAGCAGTATTTAACAGTGTGTAAATCCACTTAGCTGAGCTACCTGCTGCTTAGCAGTCATGTCTTAGCAATGGTTACACTTGCTAAGCATAGCTCAGTATTGCTAACCATTGCTCACTTTTAATTTTTTAAATATATCAGAGGACTGACTTCATTTATTAATTGTATATGATATACTTTACATGACATCTCTCAATGTGCTTCCCTTACATTGACAAGGGGTGTGACTATACTGTATGGGGGACTTTTGTGTACATGGGTAGTTTCACATGCTATATGCACTCACACTTACTCTGTACACTAGTTATACTATCCTGGTTGACACAAAATAGTTGCTACATAATTTAAGTTTACAAAAATTATTTTAACACTAATTTCCCATATAAAAATAAGTTGCCTGTCTTGGTACTCGAACGCCTGCACGTAAAGCCAGGACACCAACCACTACAGTATCTCATCTTATAAATTTCAGCTGTATATTTGTATTTATCTCCTATGGGATGTTTAAGCTATGGTAAGCATAGGGCCATAATGTACACACCCGCTTAGCTAAGCCTAAACATTCCGTAGTCTAGAAAAAAAATTATAATATTATTATTATATTACAATGTTATATAAGTGAGTATTGTGGTGTTATGACAAGTCATTGAGGACTGCAATCAGGAAATAATAGCATACATTTGGCATTCAGGCTTCTATCCTATAGAGATTCCTGCTAATATATCCTGTTTTCTATCAACTTTCTAAGTATGTGAGGGCAATTTTTCAGAAATGTCCATATTTTTATTGTTTTTTCCCCCATTATTTGTGCCTTTGTCCACATGGGACTGCTGTTAGGGAATATTGGCATACATATGCTTTCAGACTTTTATACTTTGGTAATTCATGCTAATGTATGACCTGCTTTCTATTAACTTTCTAAGTTTGTGAGGGCATATGTGTCCCTTTTCAGGGATTTATCCCACATTATTTGTGTATTTGCACACATTTCCAGCGTTGCACCCAAAAACACACTCCCTCTCCTACACCAGCCATTGTATCTGCACAGATGGACTATAACAGATTATGGTGCCATTTAAATAGTGCGATATTCCCACCCTTTGCTGTCATTGGACCATTTTGAAAAGGTTAAATTCTGCTAAGCAGTGCGCAAATCTGCTAAGCCATTTTTAGCACTGCTTAAAGGGGAAGTTGAGCAGTATTTAACAGTGTGCAAATCCACTTAGCTGAGCTACCTGCTGCTTAGCAGTCATGTCTTAGCAATGGTTACACTTGCTAAGCATAGCTCAGAATTGCTAACCATTGCTCACTTTTAATTTTTTAAATATATCAGAGGACTGACTTCATTTATTAATTGTATATGATATACTTTACGTGACATCTCTCAGTGTGCTTCCCTTACATTGGCAAGGGGTGTGACTATACTGAATGGGGGACTTTTGTGTACATGGGTAGTTTCACATGCTATATGCACTCACACTTACTCTGTACACTAGTTACACTATCCTGGTTGACACAAAATAGTTGCTACATAATTTAAGTTTACAAAAATTATTTTAACACTAATTTCCCATATAAAAATAAGTTGCCTGTCTTGGTACTCGAACGCCTGCACGTAAAGCCAGGACACCAACCACTACAGTATCTCAGCTTAGAAATTTCAGCTGTATATTTGTATTTATCTCCTATGGGATGTTTAAGCTATGGTAAGCATAGGGCCATAATGTACACACCCGCTTAGCTAAGCCTAAACATTCCGTAGTCTAGAAAAAAAATTATAATATTATTATTATATTACAATGTTATATAAGTGAGTATTGTGGTGTTCTGACAAGTCATTGAGGACTGCAATCGGGAAATAATGGCATACATTTGGCATTCAGGCTTCTATCCTATAGAGATTCCTGCTAATATATCCTGTTTTCTATCAACTTTCTAAGTATGTGAGGGCAATTTTTCAGAAATGTCTCTATTTTTATTGTTTTTTTCCCCCATTATTTGTGCCTTTGTCCACATGGGACTACTGTTAGGGAATATTGGCATACATATGCTTTCAGACTTTTATCCTTCGGTAATTCATGCTAATGTATGACCTGCTTTCTATTAACTTTCTAAGTTTGTGAGGGCATATGTGTCCCTTTTCAGGGATTTATCCCACATTATTTGTGTATTTGCACACATTTCCTGCTTTAGCAGGTTGCAGAGGTGTTGTATGGCACTTTTACAATGCAGGGGATGTGTCACAGAACCTGTCACACACCCCCTGCATTACTTTCCTGATGCTGTGTGTATTTCAGTGTCCGCAGGCACTGAAATGATCATTTATTTCATTTCAGTGTCCGCAGACGCTGAAATACTGGCATAATATTAGAGTAATTCTCTAATATTATGCAAGATCCTATTAGAAAGTGCCGTATGGTACTTTCTGAGTGCAGGGGGTGTGTTCAGTTTCCATGCAATACTTGAACATGCCACCCTGCACTCGTTCACAGTTCGTGTACATGTGGGGTATACAGCAGTGTGCCTTTATGAATATGCAAGACATGCTGCTGTGCTATACAGTCACGAACCACTCCATGCAGAAATAGTGCTAATCCTGCATGGAGTTTATTGAATCCCAGGGTAAAGCTATCTGAAACTTTAAGTTTTGGAATTGAAATGGCCTAGAGAACCTTTGAAGAAGGAAACCTCAAAACCATGTTCAATTATAGTTCATATTTAGCTTAGAAAAAGATGAAATATTAAAAAATGCATGGTTCAGCTCACCTATTAGAATGCACATGTAGTCAGATTTGACAATCATTATTCTTATAACTTAATGAGTAACAGAAAATAAATCCTATTTACTACTAATCAAGGAACTTACAAAGAACAATATTAAAGCCATTTTGGTGTTTCCTGCCAAAATCAAATTATTTCTTACTGAAGAAACCTGTAGGGGCATCCACATTTGTTAACAGCAATAAAATCCTTAATAATACTGAAGAAATGAAGTGGGGCAGTATATCAGCACAGAAATAAATAGAACTTGCTGGAGGGACAGGTTCATAACCCAGAGGCTCCCTTCACTCTGGAATAGAATTCCAGTTCATGTGAGGCAGAGCACCTCACTGAATCTCTTCAAGAAGAATCTTGATAGGTGGATGGGGGATCGTAGGTTTGTCCCAGGGATTACTGCCGTGTCACTATTAGACAGAGGCACAGTAAACTAAACCTTAAAAAGGGCACAGTATACTCAAATCAAGGGGTGGCGTAAGCCATACAGAATCGGGCTAGGCTTATAATTGCCCCAGGGCAGATAGCCTAGTATGAACCTATGAATCTATGAACCAGAGTGAGCTGAATTCCTGGAAAACTGCTTCTAAAATGTTAAGTTTAAAAACAAATGACTTTTATTCTAAGATTGCAGGACTTTTATTTTCTAAAACAATAGATTTGCCCTCTAAGTAAAAGGTTTATAGTGGACTTTAAGCTTCAAAATATATGTAAGTATGTATTTATATTTTAAGTTAAACATTTTCATGATGAGCAATATAAATGGTTAGTTTTACTGTTTTACTAAATTTACAGTGAAATACTTAATATATTTCATTTAACTAAACTTATAAGCATATTTCTAAATATTAAACAAGTACTTCCTGCAAGAGAATGTCATTTAATTATAAGCAGTTATTGGGTACTTACGTATTATCACAACCACATTCTGAACAAGGCAAATGGATCATTTCCAAGCCATTTGGATTTCTCTCTCTCTAATGATTTAGTGTTGAAACAATATTTTATTTGAAGGATGCTTCATGCTTCCTTCAGTTTTATAGGTTCATAGGTTCATAGGTTGGGACTAGGCTATCAGCCCAAGGGCCTATACAAGCCTAGCTATAAGAATTCCCTGTCTATTTCTTCCCACACTATTTACTTCCCTGGACCCCTGTCTAGCAGGGCAACTGACGTGATCCTCGGGGTGAATTTCCTTTCTCCCATCTCCCATCAAGGTTCCTTTTGAAGAGGGCCAAAGAGGCACTCTGCTTGACATGTATGGGTAATCTATTCCAGAGTCAGGGGAGTCTCTGGGTCAGGAACCTATCCCTCCAGCATGTTTTGTTTATTGTGATGACAAGGTTTAGATCCCTGGAGCGTGTGGCTCTGAGGGATTGGGATTTCTTTAAGTGTAGCATGTCCAACAGCTCTGGGTTTGACATGGCCTTATATGTTAAGCAGAGATCGCCTCTGAGTCGACGATATGCGACAGAGTATAGCTGGAGTTTTTTAAGGCGGTCAGCATAGGGCATCTGCTTTAGGCCTGTGATACTTTTAGTGAGGTATTTCTGTGGCCTTTCCAATTGTTGCAGATGTCTTGAGAAGTACATACCAAATGGGGCATTGTATTCTATAATGGGTCTAATGAGGGATGAGTACAGTGGGACAATGACCTCCTTTTTTCTGGATGAAAAGCCCTTAATGATGTGGTGTGCCACATAGAAGGATTTCCTGACTGTTGTGGCGATGTGGTTATCGAAGGTGAGACCACTGTCCACCTGTGTCCCTAAGACTCCTATCACACTTTCGGTGTTTAGTGTACTGCCACCTATATGGTAATTCATGGGTACATGTTTTTTTCCCTAAGGGGATAACTATACATTTCTTGGCATTGAGCTTGAGCCTATGGCTCTGGTACCAAGCATCTGTTTCTGTAAGGCCCTTTTGCAGAGTATCCACATCATTTGGGGATTCAATAATAGCTCCCAGTTTGCAGTCATCTGTGAACTTTGTTAGCCAGAGTCCCTTAGTGTTGCCCCGTACTTCAGAGAAGTAGATGCCAAACAAGAGCGGTCCCAGGACTGAACCCTGAGGTACTCCACTTGTCACTTGTCTGGAGCTAGAGTTGGGGTCGGCTACTTTTACAGTGTGGGTTCTATCAGTAAGCCAGTTAGCAACCCATTGGGTGACGTAGGGATTAATGCCCAGCTTAGTATGTTTATCTATGATTCCAGAGTGGGGGATGGTGTCAAAAGCCTTGGCAAGATCTAGATAGTCTGTGTGGACCACCTTACCCTTGTCCATGGCTCTGGAGACTGATTCAAAGAAGTCAATCAGGTTCAGGAGACAAGATCGGCCCTTCACGACCCAAACTGGGTGGGGTCCAGTGTTTGAAGGTTGCCAATGTCTTCATAGTTTTTACGTAAGTACCCACATTACTAGAGTGGAAATAGACTGAAATTTTTGTTTCAGTTTCTACTGATTAATGTACAGGTATAAATGCTGCTTGTGCATCCACCATAAACACTATTAAGACAGCAAAACTGAAGGAAGCATGAAGCATCCTTCAAACAAAACATTGTTTCAACACTAAGACATCATTAGAGAGAGAGAAAACTAAACAGGATGGTTTTATATCAGGTAAGGATCGTGACTGTCTGATGTCATTCTTAACATCACAGGGTGAAGCACAGACTAGTAACATCACAATTACTTTGACAGCAGAAACATCTGACAGGCCTGAAACGTCACTGTCATACCTCTCAACTGTCTAGATTTTTGCAGAATGTCCAGATTTATGCCTCATATTTTTAGTCCGTTCCTCTTAAAAGATGTGTTTTTCTGGCAAATCACTGGGATGATATCGTTAAATAATGACATACATTTGCTTTTCAGACTTTATTCCCTCCAGTAAAATGCATGATAACACGTCCTGTTATTCTAGCAACCTCCTAAGAGCAATATTTAAAACCTGTCCTTATTTTGGCACCTTTGTTCACTACATATCTCAGCAGGAATACGGCTTGGAAATCAGCTATTTGACCTGTTCAGAATGTGGTTTGCGATAATATGTAAGAACCTAGAATTGATAGCCTTAAGAATATGTAAGTTAAGAATTTTGTTTTACCTGTTCATCTTTGCTTAGTATGTGCATTGTTAGGTTACCTGAATATCAGATCTAAGTAATATGCTAATTAGAAGTGTTGAAGTGCTGGTGATTATGTTTTCTTTGTTCCTGTGTAGCACATTCCTTTCACAGGTCATTTATGAAGCAAGTATACTTAAAGAAAGCTTGAGAACAAAAGAATGTTACATTTATGTCAGAATGCTAGCTTCTTCCCGCCTTGAGCTGTTCTGAAAAAATCTAGGTCAAAGTTCATCACTGAAGTCAGTGAAAACAAAGTAATTTTCTTTTTCTTTCTTCCTTTCCTTTCTCGCCTATATATGTGAGAAATGTGCTCAAAAATAACATCTTTTTTTCTTAGAAGTGAATTGTTAAAATGAAAGCTATAGTAACGGTTTATGCTGAGCTGCTGCTAACATATAATTTGCTCACAATTTTCTGAATAGCAATAGCTTATGTTGCAGCATGTGCCCCCATGTTCGAAATATGGTAATGTGGAGATGGGAGACCAGTTTTGTTTTTGGAGTTCCATTTCTGGAAGTTGGAGCAAATATTATAGATTCTTGGATGCTATCTGCTTTTTGGGGTGGGTACAGAAGAAAATTTTGTCGCGGTGGTGGTGCTGCGGTAGCTTTGTCGCCTCACAGTAAGACACTGTCCGGTTCGATTCTCAGCTAGAGCGTCTTCTGCGTGGAGACATGCGTGAATCGGGCGTACCTTCGTTGAAGGTTGTGCATCAGGGCTGGTAACTCGGCACGTAAAAATCAACTACCAATTAATAGCAGACCGGAGTTCCGCTATGGCGACTCCTAACTGGGAAAAGCTGAAAGACACAAACAAACAAACAAAACAGAAGAAAATTTTGTCAAGTTTAATAATACCACCAAATTTTTAAATGTTACCTATCAATTTTCCTCTGACAAAATGGATTACTTGGATGCTATAATTAAGTTGAACAAATGTTTTAAACCAAATATTTACAGGAAATCTACCTAGTCTAACTCCTATTTATATTACAACAGTTGTCATCTTATCAAACTGAAACATAATTTGGTCAGAGGCCAAATGATTAGAATATCTAGGATGGTCTCTGATGATACACTTTGTGAAAGGAATTATGTATTCTTTGTGAAATGTTTAGACAAAGGGAATACCCAGAAGTCTTAATAAATAAAAACAGATCTGAGGTTATATCATGTAGATCTATTAGATATAGCCTGACACTTGGTACTGGTCACTCAACTGATACGGCTAGTTTGGATTTACAGACAAGACCCTTGTTGTGAAACATATATAACTCAATTTTGATTAAGGAAATCATTTATAAGAGCTGGACCATTATGAGTCAGGATTCTAGTATACTGGATTGTGTAGGGGAGTACCCTATAGTTCTGTATAAAAGGGGCCACAATTTGAAGAATAACTTTGAAAGTTGTTCTGAGAGCAATTTTATAAAAGGAAACTCCAGGAAAGTTCCATACGGATATGTGGTATGAGAAAATACTGTAGTTCAGTATTAGAAGGTAACATCTTCTCTGTAAAATATAAGGGCAAAGACCTGGTGACTAAAGTTTCAGCAAACTGTCTCGCCAATGGCATTGTATAATATTAGTGTCTGCAAAGTTTGTAGTAGGTTTTACATAGGCAAAAATGGAACTTCCATTGAAAAAAAAGAATATATGAACACTTATAACACAGAAAATCTATATTTGTGCAGTAACAGAAACCTGATTTAAGGCTCCAGAGAGCACCACAGCACTACCAGCCTACAACTCATACCATACATTTCAGCCACAGAACCCGGACCGAAATACAAAAGACGGGGGCGTATCCATATTCATTATGGACACCCACACCTCCAGGTTAGTGGCACAGCACAATGCTTCAGAGATCATCCATGTGTAAGTTACACGGTGTAACTAACAATGGGCAAAACTGCAATTCAAATTGTAGCTTGCTACAGATCACCCACCATGTTCCAGGACCCCCATTCCACATTTCTGGAAACACTGGGAAATATAAAGGTCCTACCAAACACCCTAATATTGGGTGATTTTAATTACCCAAACATTAACTGGGAGAACTACTCAAGTGCTAACTCCCTTGCTCAACATCTCCTAGAATTTATAAACTTAAACGCCCTGGATCAACTGGTCAACACTCTCACCAGAGGTGACAACATATTGGACCTGGTCATCACCAACATGGGCGACCAGTGTTCCACAATGGAGGTCAACCCCTTGCTGGTTAGATCTGACCATAAACAAATCACTTTGGATATCCACATTCTGCCCCCATCCCTGGACGAGGAAACCACCATGAAAAACTTTTCAAAAGCAAACTTCACGTTACTTAAGAATGAGGTGGAAAGTTTCAAAGCCCCCATGCTAAAGGATAACGCTGTCCAAGCTGCAAAATCCTTTACTAATGCATTCTACGGGCACCTACAAGAATGCATGGATCATGCTATCCCAAGAAAAAGCAAGGCTCACTCCTCCAAGAAAAGGAAACCAGTCTATTGGACCCCTGCCATAAACAAGCTATACAACAGAAGGAGGAAACTAGTACAGAAAAGAGTAAAATCCCAAGAAGGGAAGACATCCCTGATCAGTATCAGCAAGAAACTATGATCCCTCATAAAATTATCCAAGGCAAGCTTCGAAAGAAAAATTGCCAAGGACTCCAAAGATAACCACAAGGCATTCTTTAGCTATGTCAAGAATCTAAGTGGCAATGCTTAGATCTGCTCAGAGTTAGAGCAGAATGGCACAAAATACACTGAATCGACCAATATTGGCAACATCCTGGCAGACAGGTTCAGTGCAAATTTCACCCCCCTCTCTCCCCCAAAAAGTCATAACCATACCAGAAGAATGTAGAGCCCCTGAAATCATAGACACTCAGGTTAAAACAGCCCTCTACAAAGCCAAAAACACAGCATCAATGGGACCAGACGGTGTCCCAGGCTGCATCCTACATGAGCTCAAAGACAAACTAACCCTTCACCTAAACACACTGTTCAAACTCAGCCTCTCCACAGGCTAAGTACCCAGAGAGTGGTGCACAGCAACGGCTATTCCGCTCCACAAAGGTGGAGCCACAACCAGACCCCAGGAACTATCACCCTATAAGCCTGACTAGCTTGTTCTGCATGGCTATGGAGTGCATCATCTTGGAACTCATTAACAGAGACATTGGCAGCCTCCAAACACTGGACCCTACCCAGTTCAGCTTTGTTCAGGGAAGATCATGCCTCCTAAACCTGGTGGACTTCTTTGAGACAGTTACCAAGGCTATAAATGAGGGAAAGGTGGTACACACAGCCTACCTAGACCTTGCAAAGGCTTTTGACACCATTCCCAATTCTGGTATTATAGACAAGATCACCAGCCTGAGCATAAACCCCTACATCACAAGATGGGTTGCCAACTGGCTCACGGACAGAACCCACATGGTGAGAATTGTGGGAGCTAGGTCCGACTCTAAACTGGTTATAAGTGGTGTTCCCCAGGGCTCAGTCCTAGGACCCCTCCTGTTCGGCATATACTTCTCAGAGGTACAGGCAAGCACAGGAGGACTATGGCTGACCAAGTTCGCAGATGACTGCAAATTAGGGGCTATAATTGACTCTCCGGCTGACACAGGCATCCTCCAAAAAGGTCTCACTGAGATGGTTACCTGGTGTCAAAATCATGGCCTCAAGCTAAATGCCAAAAAGTGCATAGTCATCCCTTTTGGAAAAAACAAAGTACCCACAAACAACCACACAGGTAGTAGTCCGCTAAATACGGAAGACGTAATAAGGGATCTAGGGACCCAAGTATAGCAATCTTTCCTTTGATAATCACATTGCCAAAGTGGTTAGAAAATCCTTCTATGTTTCCCACCTAATCACAAAAGGGTTTGCATCCAGGTCAAAAGAGGTAATTGTGCCCCTCTACTCATCACTCATCAGACCCATCATAGAATACAACACCCCATTTGGGATATAACTTACAAGACACCTGCAACAGCTGGAAAGACCACAGAAGTACTTCACCAAGAGGATCACTGGCCTCAAACAGATGCCCTATGCAGCTCAACTGAAAAAACTCTAGCTGTACTCTGTTGCACACAGCCTACTCAGAGGTGATCTCTGCCTGACATACAAGGCCATGTCCAACCCGGAATTGATGGACATGCTCCACCTAAAGAAAACCATATCCCCTCGAGCCACAGGCTCTAGGGATCTAAACCTCTCCACAACAATAAATAGGATGTGATGGAGGGATAGATTCCTGTCCCAGAGACTTCCCATGCTTTGGAACAAGATTCCAATCTACATTAGGCAGAGCTCCTCGCTAACACTCTTCAAGAGAAACCTTGACAAGTGGATGGAAACAGAAAGTTTACCCCAGGGATCACTTCAGTGGCTGTGCTGGACAGAGGCACAGGGAACTAATCTATGGGGGTGGTGAAAGCCAACACATTCTGGCTAGGCTTATAAGTGCCTTTGGGCAGATAGCCTAGTACCTACCTATGAACCTATGTATCCTAAACAGTGCATTGAAACTGAGCTCTATTAAGCTGTACTCTTGTAATCTGATTTACTACTTATTTACCTGCTGAATATTCATTCCTGCAAACTCATTATTTTACAATTTTAACTGATTTCCATGTATTTTACATGCATATTTGCTTATTTAATGTAAGGAGTACATTATTTTTATAAAGTATTTGATAGTTCTGTTTTTGTATTGTTTATTGATTTCTTAATTGTTAAGGAATATTTGCGATTGTGTGGAGTTTGTTATTGAAATTGTTGCACTGGCAAATAAAATAATGCACTGATGAAGTCCTTCAGAAAGGATGAAAGTGCTTAGCACAAGTTCTTTATATATTTGTACAACAAAATTCTTAAAGTTGGTTGGTTTATTCTTCCTTTGAAGTTTCTGAGTGTTTTTTATCCCATAACAGTCCACCTCCTGGTTTTGTAGTTATATTGCTGTATTGTTAGCTCTCACTGTATGTGTAATGGAAAGAGGTAAAGTTAGATATTTGTTACTAATTAGAAAAGCTTAAAAGAATTCAGAAGAATGACAACCTTATAGAGGAAAATAGCAGCTGCTGTGTACTGTGAGTTGTCATTTTCACATGTAATCAAATTCTGATGTCAGGATGTGAGGCTTAGATCATAACAGTAGTTCACAATGGTTAAAAACACAAATTCAGATTAAGCAAACAGGAATTATATATAGTTAAGACTGCTTGTAATAAAGGGTGTAGTTGGCATAGGCTTTGTACTCTACATAGTAAATTGTTTTTTCGAACATCATTCAGAAACACTGGGCTTTATCAAGTCAAATTATGCCTATAACAGCCTAAATTAATGTCTTTAACAATATATAAGTAGCTTGCTTACAAAAAGCATTACAAATCTAAAAATAATATATTGCTAAATAGTTTTTGAATGACCAGCTGAAATGTTACACATGAGGGGCAATGACTTGAATGAAGTGACCATTTTCTTTAATGCCAGGTTGGTGGGGGTGCCAATAAATATTTGTGAGGAGAAAATGGAATTCATTGTCTGCACCCCTGCTTGTAATACTGGAATTAATGAGAATAAACATCTTATGAATAATATATAAATGCACAAGGAATGAAGTATTTAATATTTAAGGTTAATAGACATTAAGTTAGGCTGTTATAGCAATAATTTGACTTGATAAAGCCCAATGTTTCTGAATGATGTTCAAAAAAGCAATTTACTATGTAGCGTACAAAGCCTATAATCACAAGACAAACCCCCAAAAATTCTGGAATGGTATCACCACCCTCCTCAACCCTGGTAAAAAAGACAATCCCTGCCCTGATCCTAATGCCTCTGACTCGACCCTAGCCACCCAATTCAATTCCTTCTTTATTGACACAATAGCAAAATTAACAACATCCTTCACCAACAGTGCTTCACCTTCACTCTCTCCTATCCCCTCCTCCACCAACACAACCAGCTCTCTTCCCCGTCCCTTTTCCATCAAACCCATCCCAACATCTACCATAAAAAAACTCCTTATGAACCTGAAACCTTGCTCTAATGTCTCTGATTTTCTTCCTTTCTATTTTCTTAAAACAGCTGCTGAAGCCATCACTTTCCTAATCTCCATTCTAATAAACCGGTCAAGCCAAGAAAGCTATGGACCCCAACTATGGAAAAAGCCTTTATCATACCACTCCATAAAGGGGGCAACAACAATAATATTACCAACTTCTGTCCTATTGCCATTTTATCCCCTGTTTCTAAAATACTAGAAAAATGCACTCACCTTCAACTTTTACCCTACCTTATAGATAACCAGCTGCTCACCCCCACACAGCATGGGTTCAGACCTAGGCACAGCACTACCACTGCTCTCCTCTCCTTCCTCAAAACTGTCAATAAAGCTCATGATTCTGGCTGTCTAGTGTCTACCCTTCTTCTGGACCTATCCAAGGCCTTCAACACTATCTCTCATAAACTTCTATCCAAACTCTCCAATCTTAATCTGTCCATCCCTTCTACCAACTGGCTCACTAGTTACCTCTCCAACAGACAACAAGCTGTCAAATGGAAAAAAGCCACTTCCTCCTTTCTGAACACTCCTACATGAGTACCCCAGGGTTCCATATTAGGTCCTTTATTGTTCAACATCTTTATAAATGACTTCCACTTGTTAGTCCCCAAGGCTAATCTAATCCAATACGCAGATGATTCTACAATCATCTGTTCTGCCACCTCCATCTCTTCTCTCTTAAAACTAACCCAAGAAGCCTTTTCCTCCACTGAGCACTGGATGTTAGATAATCACTTAGCACTCAATGCATCCAAAACTAAACCTATGATATTCAATCCCTCTAAAACACCATTATAGACAAAAACTCTTTTATTATTACCAACCAAAGCAATATCTCCCTTGGGATAGTATCCCAAACTAAACTCTTAGGTGTCCTCATAGACAAACACTTTAAGTTTGATATCCATCTACAAATGAATATAAAAAAATATATATAAAAAAACCACCAGAATCTTGGTATGCTTTACCGCCACTATTGCTACCTCACTCCCTCTACTAAGTTTGTTCTATGTACTACATACCTTATTCCTTCCCTCCTGTATGGTGCCCCTCTTCTCTCTAACCTACATTCTTCACTAAAGATTAAACTCTCTTCTTGTTACAATAAAATCTCCAAGTTTGCCACAGGTTACAAATCCTCCACCCACCACTGTAATGCCCTCTTCAAACTAAATTGGCTAGAACCCCCCAATTATCTTAACTACATCCAACTCACTCATGCCCAAAAACGTATCTTCCATCCATCTCTCTGACCTTCTCTAGCCTCTTCACTCAAACTGCATTTACCCAATAGAATCCTGAGATCAAATAACCAAAATCTGATTGAACTTCATAAACCTGCTTGTCCACCAGGCAAACAACTACTATCCTTTTATCTAGCAAAACTTTAGAACTCCTTGCCACCTCTCATCCGCACCACCAATAATCACTCTACCTTTAAAACCTTACTTCATTCCCATCTTATATCCCTCTGGGAATGTTCCTGCTCTCAGCCTACATAACTACCCTCTGTACTATACCCTACAATAGAGTCTTCCTCCTGCTCTCACTACTACCACTACAATCACCCCCTTTTCTTCTCACCCCTTCTCACCCCTCTTACACCAACCCTTCTATTTCCCTCTTTTTTTACTTTCACACATAAGCTCTTCCTATACCCACTGTTCTCTGTTATAACTCAATATGATACCTATCCAAACTTCCTTCACTTATATGCTTAGATTTTATACTATATAAACTAAGGTTTTTGTCTACAGTTTTTGAAATGTTGTTATTTACCTTTTCATTTGTAAATTGCATACTATATTGCTCATTTTTTAATGGTTTCTACACTTTTGAAATGTACTTATTTACCTTTTTCATTTGTAAATTGTATATTCTATTGCTCATTTCTAAGGATTTGCCTAAACTGTATAATGTTCTTATGGAGCTTTTCTCCCCAGAACTCCATTGAAAATGGGTAAATTTGGTATATAAAATACTCTTTTGCTCTATTGGTTAATCCAATGAATGTTTGCTAAGTGATGGTTCTATATTGTGCTTAGTGTAATGCTATGTTATGATAATTTGCTCTAAACAGTTCTATATACCTCCTGGTAAACCTACTTTACCTTTATAGTCAGAAACTTTCTTTCCAGCTCTCTAATCTTACAATATCCCATATTCTCTTGCATTTGCTCAAACTGCTCCTTCCTCCTTCTCTAGGAATAAGTATTACATTTATTGTCACAGTATAATATTACGCAGTTTAGTAGGATTTTTCTCTTTCCTTTTCTTTCAGAGCCTGTGGGCACTACATACAATCCTGACCCCAATATTGCAGATGCTGTGCCACAAGGCCAACACCCAAAAGCTTTCATTGAAAACATTGTCATTGTGCAGTGTAAGCAACTTTAACAAGAGTCTTGGTGTGCATTAATTTAAACTAGTCAAATACATGCCTACCCTGTACTGCAAAGTGGCTGTGAACCCCCCCCCCCCCAGGAGTAGTCCTTGTACTCTTAAGGATTACTTATTAAGCTGGCTACTCTCCCTTTTCATTACCAGTAGATTACACTGTATATGTCAGTTACATAATCTCCCTAGCTTCCTGATTTCTGCATTTAGTAAATAAACCCGTTCTGCATTGTGCCTAATTGTTAATCGCCCTGCATTGTGTTTTGTAATAATTGACCTGAGGGTAGGTGGGTCACTGTAGGAGAAAGTTTTTCTAAATATCCCTCACTTTGGTCTCCACTTCCACTCGGTCACCAGCTTCCTTCACAGCACAAGTAAGTGTCACTTGCTCTTATATTTATATTTGGTCTAATACTATGTAGAACATTGAAAAGACATTGATAGTGTGTTGAATTTGTATGGATTTCTTTCAAGTTTGATAAGTTTTATGTATGTTGAGCCTGTGCCCTTTAACAAGTATTATGTAATGTCAGTTGCTGGTGTTTTGGTGTATATAACACACTTTTGACATGCTGGTTAATCAAATGAATGTCTGCTAAGTGATTGTTTTATATTGTGCTTAACAGTGTAGTGCTATGTTATGTACAGCTCTATACACTGCATTTCTATGATTCCCTGTCAGTATTTCTCCTACTAAATCTATTTTGATTTTTACATTCATAAACATTCTTACCATCTGTGGCGGTACTATGGATATACTATGGAGTTCCATAAAATAAGTCTTAAATCCTGGATGACGTACCACCCCACACCCTTCCCCTACTAACTTAACTGAAAACATAGCCAACCAATTTAATCTGTACTTCACAAATTCAGTACAATTCCTTCTAAATAACAACAACAATCTATTAACTATTTCCCCCACCACCAATTCCCAGTCCAGCTCTTTTACTATTAGACCTATCCAGACTAGCTACATAACAAACTCCTCAACAAACGGAAACCATCATTTGCAGCTGACCTACTCCCCAATAAATTTAAATAGCATCCAACACCACAGCTTACCCTGTCTCTCTATTAATAAACCGTTCCATCTCTGAGCAATACATCCCCAAACTTTGGAAAATCTCTTACATCATCTCCTTATACAATAGTGGAACTTCCACCCAATTATGTAACTTCACACACATCACTATACTCCCACCTCTGGCCAAAATTTTGAAAAATTCATACATATGCAACTACTGACATATCTACTAAAGAATAACCTTCTAGCTATCTAGAACTAAGCAGAGCACCACAATTGCTCTTATAAGCTTCACAGACACAGTCAACCAGTTTAGAAGTAATGGACAAATTGTAACTTCCATCTTCCTTGACATGTCAAAAACTTTTAACACAATTTCTCGTCAAATATTATTCAATGTTCTAGCCTCGCTCAAGCTCTCCCAAACAGCCATCTATCTCATGGTTCCAAAGCCACTTGTCCAAAGACAACAAGCAGTCAGATGGCAAAACAAAATCTCATCCCTCCTCCCGGTCTCAGCTGGGGTACCACAAGGCTCTATTCCTGGACCACTACTTTTTATCATTTTTACAAATAACCTTTGTACAGCCATAAACTCAGCAACTACTACACAATATGCAGATGACTCAACACTCATCTCTGTAGCCTCTTCATTCCCTGAGCTCTTACAAATTACTCAGAAATCTTTCACTGACCTAGAACAATACCTATCAGCTAATGAACTCATGCTTAATCTCAACAAGACCAAATTAATGCTATTTACAAACTACAAAACAGCTCAGCTCTCCTCCCTTGTCATTATCTACTCCCTAAATAGCACCAAAAGGAACCAGTAAACCACTCCAAACTTCTAGGAGTAACAATCGACAGTGAATTCAGATTTGACATACACACAGCCTAGACAATTAAAAAGGTACTTGGCTCACTATATAGAGCCAGTCCATACCTCACCCAAACCTCCAAACAAGCCATAGCCAGAACACATTTACTTTCCACCCTGTTATACTCCTCCCCAATTCTTACAAACATAAGAAAAACTGACCTGTACAAATTAGAGTCCTGCTATAATTAAATAGCCAGATTTGCCACTAACTGCACTAACAGACCACACCACTGCACACCTCTCCAGTAACTAAAATGTCTCGAATTCTCTAACCTTTTAATTCTTAAGCAGATTACCATAGCCCATGCCATCATATACCAACTTGAGAACTGTCCTCCCCTCAGTATTTTTGTACAACCCTATTCCAACAGCAGATTCCTCAGATCATCAGATAAAGTTTTACTCAAAGTTGCCAGAGCAAACAATAGTCACAGAGATGCTCTTTTCCCCAAACAAATAGCCAAAACATCGAACTCTACTCGTGAGCATATATTTCAAACAGCTAAATATGCACAATCCAAAAGGCTCCCCAAAGATCACTTAACAATCACCTGGCTTTGCTCCTGTACCACACCAGGATGAGAAAACAAAACACTTCCACACCCCTCTCTCCCATCTGTTAATAGCCTACTCTGGAAATATTACATATACTTAAAAAATGTCTTCTTCTTTTCCCATATTGTACTTACAGCAAATAATATCAAAAATGTTTCTGTGTTCTAAATCCAAATCTGCTTTGCTAATGCTCTTTATCTTACTTTTATAATTTTGTAATCCCTTTTATTGTATTCCACCAAATGGACTTGTACACCACTGAATTGTACTGTACACCACAATGTGCAGCTAATCTACAGTGTTATAACATGGAGCTTTTCTCCCCAGGCCTCCACTGAAAATGGACCCCCGGCCCAGTCAGACACTCTCAGCAAACACACATAAAATAAAATAAAATAAATACATCTCTCTGCTCTCACAATACCCCATATTCTATTGCTTTGACTCACCATGGTCCTCCCTCCATCACTAGGAATTAGTATTCTCTCTATTGCTTCAATATAATATTACAAGTAAGTAGAGTTTTTTCCTCTTTCCTTTCCTTTCCTTTCAGATCTATGATCACTACATCCAATCCTGACCCTGATACTACAGGAGCTTTGCCACTAGGCCAAACTCTCAAAGGTTTTCACTGAGAAATTTGTCAATGTGCAATGTTAGCAAGTTAAAAGTGAAGAGCCTTGCTGTGTATTAACTTAAACTACTCAAATACATGCCTACCCTCTTCTGGGAAATGGATGTGATATTGATATGTACACAATGAAAAGACCTTGTTAGTGTATTGTATTTGCATCAATTTCATTCAGCTTGAATAGGTTTTATGTATGTTGAGCCTGTGTCCTTTAACAAGTACGTATGTCATGTCAGTTGCTGGTGTTTTGATATATACACCACTGTTTGCCATAATGATTAATCCAGTGAATGTTTACTAAGTGATGGTCTTATATTGTGCTTATCAGGGTAGTGGTATCTTATGATAATTTACTCTGTACAGCTGTGTTCTACTTTGTGCTTCCTTGCTGCTTTGTATTGGCTATTAACTGATTGCTCTCTGTAATAATTGACATGAGGGAGGGAAACCCAATGTGTTCAACATTGCTTCTCTCAGCTTTAATCCCCATACCCTACTCCCAATTCTCACCCACCCCTCTTACTCTACCATTATATTTCCCATATACATATACAAATGCGGTAGATATAGCAAACTTGCTGGCTAACAGATTCAGTGAAAACTTCACCCTTCTGTCCCCCCATCAGTAAATCAGGACATTACCAGTACCTGCCCCCTTCCCCTTATATCTAGGGAACAGGATTTCACTGCTCTCTCAAAGGGAAAAAAATACCACCTCCATGGGACCCTATAACATCCCAGGCTGCATCCTACATGAACTCAAGCAGGAATTTGCAGTACCATTAGGTGCCCTATTCAAAAAAAGCCTGAGTAATGGCTTTGTCCCAGCTGAGTGGAGGACAGCCACTGTCATACTTTTGCACATAGGTGGAGCATCCACCAATCCAAGAAATTATAGACCCATCAGCCTAACTAGCCGGATCTGCAAGGTCATGGAACGGATTATCATGGACCTCATCAACAAGGACATTGGCAACCTCCAAACACTCGGTCCCACACAGTTTGACTTCTCAAGAAGAGGTCACGTCTGTTAAATTTGGTCAACTTTGAGACAGTCACCAAAGCCATGGACGTGGGTAATATGGTACACACCACCTACCTTGACCTGGCCAAAGCCTTCAACACTATTCCCCACTCAGGAATAATAGATAAACTCTGTCATCTAGGCATCAATCCATATGTTACCAGATGGGTAGCTAACTGGCTCACTGATAGTACCCACCTAACCAAAACAGGAGAAGCCACCTCAAGCAGTAGAACCATAATGAGCAGCACACCCCAGGGTTCAGTCTTGGGGCCTCTGTTATTTGGGATATACTTTTCTGAAGTGCAGGCCAAAGCCAGTGGGCTATGGCTGACCAAGTTTTCAGATGACTGTGGATGGGGAGCTGTCATCAATTACCCTAGTGTTGTGGACATCCTCCAAGAAGGTCTCACCCAAACAAATGACTGGTGCCAGAAACATGGCCTCAAGCTGAATACCAAAAAATGCATCATCATCATCTCCTTTGGGGAGAGTGACATCCCCACAAATTATCACATTAATAACCATGTTCTAAGCATGCAACCAATCATGAGGGATTTGGGCACCTAGGTTGATATCAACCTGACTTTTGACCACCATGTTGCTTCTGTTGTACAGAAAGCTTTCTACGTGGCCCACCTCATAAGCAAGGGTATCTCATCCAGGGACATGGAGGTCATAATATCCCTATATTCTTCCCTTATAAGGTCCATTATTGAGTACAACACCCAGTTCAGCATGTACCTCACAAAGCACATGCAGCAGCAGCTGGAGAGACCACAGAGGTTCCTCACCAGGAGAATCCAGGGCCTCAAAATCTAGCCTACACAGATAGGTTAAAAGCCCTATCCCTCTGCTCAGTTTCATACAGACTCCTCAGTGGTGACAACTATCTGGCATACAAGGCGATCTCGGACCTCACCTTGATGGGACTGCTGCATATGCACAAGTCAAGTTCTACTCGAGTAACCTGTGCACACAGCCTCAACACGGTCTGTGACATCAATAGGACTTGTTGACAGGACAGATTTGTGTCCCAGAGAATCCCCCCTCTGTGGAATAGACTCCCTCGCCATGTCAAGCAGAGTACCTCTTTACCCCTTTTTAAGCGCAACCTGGATAACTGGATTGGAAACAGAAAATGCATCCCCGGGATTCCACCTGTGTCCCTGCTGAACATCTGAAAGAGGGCATCAGGTTCTGACTTGGCTAAACATGTGATAAACTCTTGGCTAGGCTTATAAGGGCCTCAGGGCCAATAGTCTAGTATATTCCTATGATTCTACGATCCTATGATATACATGTCTCACCTATGACACCTACTCCCTAAGTCTCTCTAAACAATGTTACTCTATCATGCAAACCCTGTTATTTGTATTTTCCTATTTTCCCAGTTTCCATCTAACATTTAGCATCATTCCCAATAACCTTTCTCTGATCATACTGTTTTCCAATATGTCTGTTCCTACACAGACTCATCCTAAAGACCACCTTTCTATTATTCTGAATTTCAACTTCTACATTCCCCAAATAAACCCTAACTTTTTGCAGTCTTAACTACATCCTCATACTCTGTTTTGTCAAATCCCTCTATTTCTCACATTCAGAAACATGCAGAATATGTCAGAACAACCTAACTCTCTCATTTCATAGAAAACACTTCCTCCCTACCTGCGTTCTACCAGCTTTCAGACTGTACCACCACTATATAACCTACAGCACTACAACTTCTTGACTCCTTCTTGATTCCTACTTCACCACTACCTGCCATCAATATAATGCAGTTCCTTATACTGAATCTTGCTTCTCCTCAGCTTCTCCTCTATTCTTTTCTTCATAATGAACCATCTCTCCTCCTACCATGACTCAATAATAGCTCTCAACATCACTTCAACTCTGTCTTAATGGCCTGTTCAAACATCCACCCTAAACTCTCCAACCATTGCACCAAACCTATTCAATGACACCTCTCACATTTATCCCAAATATAGACTGATTAACTCCATTTCAACTTAAATCAAAATAAAATTAAATTGAAAAATACTCTCCAAAAACAAGAATCAGTAATTCCCCAATATACTAAAGTCTCCTAGGAAGTGACATTTACCCTAATCCTGGTGCCACCTATCACAACCAACATTAAGACAATTCTCTTACATGTGATACTCTAACCCCATATCAGTCAACCCCTGACTTAGTAATCTAACTTTTGCCAGCATAAATATTTGATGCATAAGAAACAAAACTACTGAAACACATGCCCTGATTACCCAATGCAGGATTATTGCTGAAACTTGGGTTAAACCTAGTATAAACAAGTCCAAAAATATACCCCCTGGCTATTATATCATCCAGTATCATTGGTGCAGCAGGCAGAGCACTTGCATTTGGTGCAGAAGGCTCTGGGTTCTATTTACACGCCAGGTAGATCAATTGCTGATACTGCAGTGCAGTATAAGGGGGTGCTGCATTCCTGAGTGTCCCATCATTTGGGTGAGATGCTACAACTGAGGCTCAATCTGCTTAAATTGGTAGTAGCTCAGGTTGATGAAAATTATCCCATGGCACTCATCAAAAGGAGTAAGAGTTCTTTACTTATATACAAAATGAGCTCTTATTCACAACATATTTACATATTTGCAAATATTTATAAATGCACAAATATACAGATATACAAATTTTTCTACATATATTGATAATTTCCTTTACAATCATACTAAATTGTCATCCTTATTAGACCCCCTCTCCATAAACATAACCACAATCTGATTTTACTTAACATTGTTGCTAAAATTAATTTACCATTCAACATAATTTCATTTATTCTTTCATTTCATATAACCCGTATAACATAAAATAACTTTTTATCTTTTCTATTAACATATTATTTACTTCTATTCTTATAATATTCATATTTAACCATATCCGTTTTTATTTTATCCACTTGGTTTGTATGTTCAAAAAAGCTTCTTTACATAGTTTTCCCTATAAGCTTTATATTCTTTTACATTTCAAAAACACATGTTCTGTAGATTCTTTGTCTATCACTTTTATTTTTATATGGCATATTTCCTTTTACTAGTACTTATCTTTTGCCAGTCTCCACAAAAAAAATGTGTCAGTCTACTTTCTTATTATGCCATTTGCTTCTTATAGCTTTATTTTTTTCATCTGTTAAATTCTCCCATGGTTTTACATATTAATGTTTTATAATTACATTCTTATACCAAGCTTTTCTATCTTTTTTTATATGATCAGTTTTTATTTTCCACACAAATATTTTTCTTGGTACCATTTTATTTATTTATGCAATATTTTCTCTTTTACTCTTTTTTTATCATACCTCAAACTTCATCTTGCGTATATTTAAACAATTGTACAACTAATCTCTCGTTTTCATTTATCCACTTGAACATTTTGTAGAAATTTAATGAAGCAGCATATAACATTGGGTTGATTAACCCTAAACATCCTTCCTCTTTATATACAAAACTCCTCTTTTTAATTGGTTTAATATAGAAATGAAAAAAAAAAAAAACATCTGCAATAATTCCTTTTCAGATATTGTTGGCAGCATAAATATGCTAAGCATGCTCTTTTTCCAATCAGGGCTGAATTTATCAAATATGCTTTTTTTCTGAATGATAATTTATATACTCTTGAGGAAAGACAGGTTTGTTTTATTTCTTTTGTTGTTTTTCCAATTAAATTCTACTTACATCTTTATTTCTAAATGTATACCTAAGACAGAAATTTAATTCATACTAAAATATATACCTCCTATCTTTGCTACATCACCTAAACATTTACTTTTCTCTTTATTTAACAATATCACTATCACCCCTAGACACTCATATGTGCAAGTTATTACTTCTTTTATCCAAATGTTATTTTATGCAATTATTAGAATGTCATCTGCGCATACGAACCAAACTGGAATTCTTAAACCTGTCAGGTGTTATATACCACATCTCCTTCCTTTTGTAATTTATTTCACATACTATCACATTCATAACATCCACAGAGGTTTCTCACTGAAAGAATACAGGGCTTAAGTAACATGTACTATGAAGACTGCCTCAAGGCCCTCTTCTTGTATTCGGTCTCCTACAGACTGTTGAGGGGAGATCTATTCCTGGCATACAGGCATTGTCAGACCCACTCTGATAGACATCCTGCATATTTGCAAAACAAACACCACCAGAATTATACATTATAAAGCCTTAAACCTTGCCTGTGATATAAATCAGACCTGCTAGAAGGACAAGTATGTATCCCAAAGACTACCCTACCTCTGGAACAGGCTCCCCATTCATGTGAAGAAGAGTTCCTCCCTAACTAAATTCAAGTGTAACTTGGGCAATTAGATGGGGAACAGGAAATTCATCCCTGTTTTTGCACCTATGTCTCTAATGGATGCAGGCAGTCTGTAAATGTGTCATCTCCCAAGCCCTACTTACACTTTTCAAGGATACTAGAACTTGCCAGAGATTTAAGATGCATGGCTAGGCTTAAAAAGGCCCTTTTGATCATTAGTCTACCAAACACCTGTGAACCTATGAACCTATAACTAATGCAAAGAGTATAAAACTGATTGGATATCCCTGTCTTACACCACTCTTCATATGTATCTCTTGGCTTAGCCAGCCATTTACAAGTATTTTCACTTTAATATTACTATACACTGATACACGTGATTTCCTAACTGTCTCACTTATATTACATTCTTTCATTATCACCCATAAGATTTCATGTCCAATTGTATTAAATGACTTAAGGTCTCTTATCATGATTTTCACTTTTTCCTTTCTATTCATAAGGAAATCCACAATTTCACTATCATTAATAATTCTTTCAACTTTTACCATCCATTTTAATTTCAAATCTCTTTGTATTATTTTCATAAACATCTTATAATCAATATTATTCATTACTATTTGTCTACATTTTTAATTGTCTTCAGTCTTCCTTATTCCATATAGATTTAAGTATTCCAATACACAATTCCTTGTACATAAAACCTTCATTTAGACATTCATTCAAAATCTTGAAAATACTTTTTTTTGCCAGTCCTTTAATTTTTTATGCATTTCATACCCTATTCTATCTGTTCCTGCAGCCACATCTATATTTACTTGTTCTAATACTTTATATAGATCATTTAAATAAATCTCCTTTTCTAACTCTTTATTCTCTGTTTCTGTTACCTTTTTTTCTTTCCATGTTTGTACTATCTTTTTTTTCTTTTAAAATGTCTTGTACATATTGTACTACACTACTCATAAACGTTTCCTGAGTTTTTTTCATTCTCCTTTTACAGTTTTATTTTTTTCATTGCTACTTTTCTTACATCACTCTGCCACTGTAAAAAAAAAAAAAAAACATTTTGTTTATATTTTCCTTAAATATCATCGACCATTCAGACCAACTTTTATAAAATTTTCTCATAGTAATATGATCTTTCTATAACTGTATTGCTAATCTCTTTCCTTCTTCATTCTATGCTTTCTCATTTATCCTTTTTATTAATTTGTCTGTGTTTATATATTCCTTGTTTTCCTTTATCTCTAGCCATATTGCAAGATGATCAGAAAATCCTGCTTCAGCTACCTCCCCTTCCCCTATAACTAAACCTTCTGATACTATAAAGTAATATATTTTAGTTCTATAATATATAATGCCCCTTTTTTAAGTCCATAAGTTTTGTCCCAAGGTTTTAAATTACCGCATCGTATAACTTCTGACATTTTTCTTATATCATTCTTTTCTTTTTACACTTATCTCTTAAATCACAATTAAAGTTTTATCTTATTACAATATCTGTGAAACTCCACTGGCAGTTAGGATAAATTATTGTACCTTGTGCATGGGAGGCAAAGACCTTAACCATTATGCCAATTGGTCTTTCTCTCCTTAAAGTTTCAGTGCACATTTTAAGGAATTAGGTTTATAAGTTTATGCTAAGCTAATTGTTTTTGTGTGTTATTTTAATCCTAGATAGTTACTGTATGTGATAATTAAACATTATACCTTGTGAATGTAAGATGAACACGTTAACCGTTATGCCAACTTCCCACCCATATTTAGTACTATAAAGTCTAAAATATGATGGAATACATTTTCTTTCTTTGCATTTAGTGTAAGTGGTTATAATTATGCACTTGTTCTTTACATTATAAATCTACAATGGTTAATATTCCTATTTTTCCTAAAGTTACATTTAATATCTTTACTGTATTTCTACAAGATATGGCTATTCCAGAATATCTTTAATTTCCCAAATTCCAGATTATCTTTCCTTCCCATAGTTTTTCTGTTTGTAATCTTTCATTTGATAAGAATATTGTGTATTTTAATATAGTTGCATCTACATTCCATGCATTATACCAGTACAAAATCTTCATTCTTCTTACTATATTCTTAATACTATTCACCTTTACAGAAAGTACTGTAAATTTTTCATTTTCCTTTTTCCTTAGAATCATTGTTTTTTAAGATTACAGCTAGTTACTAAGCAAACTTTCTTAAAAGGCAATTCTAAGTCTAGCAAAGTTCCCTGTCAAAGGTGAGAATCAGACACTAAACCTTGTGTCTGTGAGTTAAGCACCTTAACCATTATACCAATCCCCCAATAATTAGTTGTTTCATCCATTTCCTTAATTTGTTCTTTGCATATCTTTTACCCTTTTACCAATAGAATTATTTTTTTTCTTATCTACCTCCCAATTTATGTCTTCATCACTTACTTCAGAACCTTCTTCTATGTCCTTTTTATTAACTTTTCTCATCTCATTTTCTTCTGTTTCTCCTAGTTCTACTATTTCTTCTTTTTGTTCATTTATTTCCCTTTTTCTTTCTATTTTCTTACTGTTATTTTCATTTTTGCAATCCATTCATAAATGTTCAATTTTGTTACATTTATAGCATTTTAATTCACATATTTTTTGCATCATGTCCCATTTCCCCACAAATATAACATTTTCTTTTGCCACAGTTACTTATCAAATGTCCTTCTTTTCCACAAGAAAAAAAAAACATGTTTTGGGTTGTCCCCAGTATTTTACGACACCCCTATTCCACTCCACATTTATCATGCTTGATATATGTATAATTTTTTCTCTATTTTAACACAATATTACAGTCCCAACCACCAGTCCATAAATGCCATTTTGTCATAAACGTTTACAATGTCCATTACTTCTTTACAGAAAGTTTTCTAATGTCATTTCAAAGTCTTTCTTTCTTCCTCTGTTCAAAATTATACATGAGTTTTCTTTTTTGTTTCACTGTTAAACGCTTTTATCACATAAGGATTCCATGGGTTACAGTCTTTTTTTTTCACATTCTCCATGAACATTTTCCATTGAAAGTCTCAAATATAATGTCACAAAATGTCTCTTTGTTAATAAGACAAATGCTCTTACTTCATGTTTTTGCACCCAAAGGAGCTATTAAATTATCCTATACTTGATGCATGTCCATTTCTTTGTCTTCTTAGGTTCATAGGTTGATACTAGGCTATCTGCCCTAGGGCATTTACAAGCCTAGCCAGAGTGTGTTTGGCTTTCACCACCCTTCTTAGATTAGTTGACTGTGCCTCTGTATAGTAGGTCACAGAAGATAGCCCATTTAAGGTTAGTTTACCATGCCTCTGTCTAGCAGTGACACAGAAGAGATCCCAGTGTGCTTCTCATTTTCATTTTCTTCTGTCTTGTTTTATTCCACTCCCATTTTGCCTTCTTTTACTTTCTTTGCATAAGCTTTCTTTTCCTTCTCATCACTGTTTTTCAACATTGTCTCTGCATTCTCCTTTTGTATTTACACCATAATGTTCCCCTAGGGAACATCTCCTTTATTTTCTGGCTCTCTCTGTATCACCATTTTTTTAATTAAATCATCCCACAACCCTTCCGACTGCAGGGTTGTAATTATACACCCATCATCTGCTGACCCATTTCCATCAAAAATATTTCTTTGAAACATCTCCTCAGAATCCTGCATATATTTTCTGGTCTCAGTATTCACTTTCTCCTCCATTTCTCTCACCAATGCATCATTTCCTTCTCTCGCTATCTGTCTCTCTGTTTCTCTGGGCCATCTCTGCACCCAGAACAGAAACAGGAAATTCTCCTGCAAAATGGGACCCACTCACAAAAATAATGAGTATGGGGAAGTTTCCTGATGCCCTGGCCAATTTTTCCCCAGTAGTATAAATACCCCACCTCAGGTCTCCACTGAAAAGTGACTACTGGCCAAGTGGGACTAACTTGGTCAACAAAGGATGAATAAATAAATAAATTGATTAAATAAATGATGACTGCATAACAAGGAAAGGTGGTAGCACTGCTTTAATATTTCAGAAAATCTACCACCCCCCCTACAAAAAACAATATCAAAATTCAGTTTAACAAAATGTCTTATTACTTTCCCGAAAATCAACAAATATGTATTACTGTCTTTTACATCCCTCCTAGTGACAATACAGCTACACTGGAATATATCCTACATATTACAGCCATAACAATTCCACAAGGAAAATATTACTAGGTGATATCAGTATCAATTGTTTGGATATAACCTTTTTAACTCCCCTATATCTATCATGGCTTATAGGGTTTCACATAAGCAATTAATAGCCCCACACATTTTACCAAGACATCAAATTCCTTATTAGACTGGAACCTAATATTTGACCCTATCAAATTTACTACCACGGGTACAAGGTCAAGGCCAATGTCATTGGTCTATGGCTGACTAAATTTGCAGATGATTGAAAATTAAGAGCTGTCATTGAATCCCACACTGACACAAATGTTCTCCAGGAGGGGCTGATACAGAAATAACTGGTGTCAGAGTCATGGACTAAAACTAAATCCCAAGAAATACAAAATAGTATCCTTTGGGAAGCCATCCACCCCTGGTAACTATCAGATTGACAACACACGTCTTAGAGTTGACCCAGTAGTCAGGGACTTAGGGACACACATAAATAGTAATCTAGCCTTTGACCATCATGTGTCTACAGTAGTGAAGACATCATTCTATGTTGGGCAACTTATAAACAAAGGTATGGCATCTAAGTCCAAGGAAATTATTGTTCCACTGTATATGGCATTCATTAGAACTATTATTGAATACAATGCCACCTTTGGTATGTACCTAACCAGGTATATCCAACAAGTGGAATGTACACAGAGGTTACTCATTAAAAGAATACAGGGTGTAAGTAAATGTCCTGTGCAGACGGCCCTATCCCTGTATTCTGTCTCTTACAGGCTTTTGAGGGGAGATCTATACCTGGCATACAGGGCGTTGTCAGACCACACTCTAATGGACCTCCGGCATATCCACAAAACAAACAGCACCAGAATTACCCATTCTAAAGACTTAAACATAGCCTGTGATATAACTAGGACCTACTGGAGAGACAGGTATGTATTCCAGAGACTACCCCATGTATGGAACAGGCTCCCCATTCATGTGAAGCAGAGTTCCTCCCTAGCCCAATTCAAGTGCGACTTGAACAATTGGATGATGAACAGGAAATTCATCCCTGGTTTGACACCTATGTCTCTAATGGACACAGGCAACCTGTAAATGGTTCATCTTCCAGGCCCCTGCTTGTAAATGTTTCATCTCCCAAACCCTTGCTTACACTTATCAAGGATATTAGAACTTGTCAGACATTTGGAATGCATGGCTAGGCTTAAAAAGGCCCTTGTGGTCATTAACTTAGTAAATACCTATGAACCCATGAAAAAGTTAGACTCTCTCAGCACCCATCACCCAATCTATACAGCCAGGTATCTCACACATCCACTTAAACAGTAAGTTTATGAAACAACAAGCAACCTGTCCAAGTTTAACCCAGAAATATTCATTACTATCCTAACATCTATTAAGTGGAGCATCCTAAAAATTCTCCTCTCAGACTACACTGTAAATAAATTCAGTACAACTTTCCTAACTATCCTAAATAGCCTTGTACCTCCTAGAAGAAAGAAACTAAAAACAAATAATGCAATTTGGCTATCCAAAAATAGAATACTAGTGCAGGATAGAGACAACACATGGAAAGAATTGCAAAAATATTAAAGCACCACAATCAATATCTCAAAAAATTGAAAATGTTTTGCAGCCATACTAAAAACCATGTAAATGAAGACAAATCAATATACTATAAGAACTTGCAGAATAATAATAAACACAACCCTAAAAATTTCTGGTTAGCCATTAAAGAAATAATGCATCAAATTGAAATATTCAACCCTAATGTGTCTACCAATAACTCATCCCTCGAAACTGCAATATAATTCAGGTCTTATTTCTCAGGTAATATAGCATCCTTAACCAATGATTCCCTGACATCCAATCCCAACCCTGCCCAACAGTCACATATCACCACATCCACTTTAACCTTCAAAACTGTGCGCACATCCTGTATAAAACTACTCTTAAAGAAACCATATTCTACTCAGCTGATGACTTTCCAAGCAAGTACCTTAAAACAGCAGCCAATAATATTGCCTAGCCTGTCTCAATCCTTATAAATATGTCAGTGCAGGAATCTCACATTCCCTCTCTCTGGAAAAAGTCACACATTATCTCTCTACACAAAATAAAAAAATTCAGCAGACATTATTAATTAGAGCTATAGCAATCTTATCCCCCTGTCTAAAATACATTAAACAATGTATTCAAAAACAATTGCTAAATTATCAAAATTCTCCTATTCCCCACACAACAGTTTCAATACCTCCCATATTATTAACACTGCACTTCTATCCTTTATAGTTGCTGTCAGTACAACTAGAAATAACAGCAAACTAGTCTCCTCCTTATTTCTAGACTTTCTAAAACCTTCAACCAGTTTGTCACATCAAACTTCTACCATAAATGTCCTCAGTAGGTCTTTCTCAACCCACCTTTCAAAAGTTCAAAAGCTACCTGTCAAAAAGATATCATTCAATAAAATCTCTCCATACCTCCCAGACACTACAAGTGTACCACAAAGCTCAATCCTTGGTCCCCTCCTCTTTAAAATTCTCACTAACACTGTCCACACCTCCCTAATACAACACACAGATGACTGCTGATCCATATGCACATCTGACAGCCTGGTACATCTCAAAAAATTACTCAGGAAGCTTTATCAGCCACTGAAACATGGCTTTGTAACTCACAATCCATGCTTAAAAAAATTATTTTTTCCCAAATCATGAAAAAACAGTTACTTCTCACAGCAAATTATTTGAGATGATGGTGGATGATGATCTTAGTTTGACCTGTATAGAAAAAAAATCACCAAAAACTAGGGATGCTTTACAAACACAACTAAAACTATTCTTGCCACTATGCATTCGTTTATGGTACTCCTGCCATTACTAATCTCCAGGCATCACAAAAATATCTTGAACAATGCTATAATAAAGTGGCTAAATTTGTTGCAAATACCCCTTTCAAAACCTACAGTATAGTAATAAAAAGCTTTAACTGGTTCAAACTGCCCCATCAACTAACATATGCACAGCACCTTACCACCTGTAAAGTTATCCAACATCAGTCTTCTTGTCCAGCACTAAATACCTATCTACACAACTTTGTTCTGAATACGTCATTACAATCCAATGACCAAAAACTCCTCTGTCTCCACAAACCTATCAAATATGCTTGGCATGGTCTCTAGTCACACAATGTTATTAAGGCTCGGAACTACTTATGTGTATCATCAGGTCAGTACCCTCCATCCAGTCCTTTAAAACCATTTGAAAGACTTCCTGGCCAAAATCTGGTCCTGTTCTTGCTCAACCACATGATAAACTATATCCTTAATTATGAACAAATACTCAGTCATACCTCACACCTTAATCTCCCTTCTTCACTCTATTCTTCCTTACTTCAATCATTTTCTCTCTAGACTCTCTTCCTAAATATGCCATAACCCTATCTACTTATCTATCTGTCTGTCTATCTATTATTTATTTATATATGTTGACTGCGGGCGTCCGGCTGGGCAGAAACTCCTCTTTTCAACAGAGGCCTGGGGAGGAAATCTCCAGTACATGCCGTATAAACAAAATCTTTTAAGTGATACACTATCAACAATGTAAGGCACAATACAATTAAAATAAATTAAAATAAATTTTAAAATGTCAAAATAGATATGATAGTAACAATACATACAGTAGCAGGGCTTCTTATACTAATTATAGTCTATATAGATATCCTTAAATAAATAGCTATGCAGTAGAACAAATGTCACAATGCAAAATGCCACAATACAGAGAACTGTGGTTTTTACAAAGGGTGGAAAGTAAAAGGTTGATTTAATTATGAGCCACAAATGAAATGAGTTTTAAAAGAGTTGAGAGGCATAGGTAGAAGGTAGGGTCTGTAAAGGAAGACAAGGTGACAGTCAGTAACACAGCAGAAGAGAGCAGAGGTGTGGTAAAAGAGAAGGTAGAAAACAAAGATGTTATACTTATCTTGGAGATGTGCAAGTACAAAGCCAGGATGTTGAGATGTGTTTTGATTGTCTGCTGGTTTTCAAGAAGCCTAGGAGCATATGATTCAAGCATTTTGGCTAGATAATGACAGTATTCATCATATGGGCATTGGCTCATATGCCAGTAGTATAAACATCTCCTTGGATCTCCCGTGAAAAGAGACAATTAGCCTAGTGGGACTAACCCAATCAAGAAAAAATAAATAAATGCAATAAAATAATATACACCCACATTTACACATATATAAAAACAATTGTATATATCTATATCTATATATATATATATATATATATATATATATATATATATATATATATATATATATATACATCCCTTTCATATGAGCAAATCTTCATATGATCAGTGTTCACATGATTTGTGGTGAAATGCTTAAATCCTGTAACAACAAACCGGTAAAAAGAAACTGAATATTCTTTCTTTTTGCAGGGTTCTGGATTGTGAAGGGTCATGTGCAGTAGAGTTTAGGGTGTTGATCCTTTCTCCATTGTGATGTGATCTTAAAGTTGGAATATATAAGTAACATGGGGTGCATGGAGCACAGCTCCCATGTAGCCAGGTGCAGGGGGCTTACTACTCTGCAAAAAATGGTGCTTGGTCTGTTTGTGAGAGTTCAGTGTTACAGGATTTAATCATTTTTGCTTGATCATGTGAATGTTGATCATATGGGTGTTTGCTCACATGACAGGGACACATATATCAATGTCTCTCTTTATATATATATATATATATATATATATATATATATATATATATATATGCTCTTAACATTGAAAAGCGCTTCCGTGTATGTGTAGTTCAAAAAAAAAAATCTACATTTCTGTAGGGGGGCTTTGCCCCCCCCCTGCACCCCCCATACCCCCCTACTTTATTATTCTCACTCTGAGATCACACTACAGTGGGGAAAAGGAAATTTTCCCTTACCCACACTGCAGTCCAATCTACGAAACAGGCACACATACACAAAAGCGCTTGTCGATGTTAAGCGCTTTTGTGTATGTGTGTTCGATGTTTTGTGATTCGGACATATGCTAGTCGAGCATGTGTCCGGATCCCATATATATATATATATATATATATATATATATATATATATAGATATAGATATATATATATATAAATAGCTATAGATATAGTTTCATAGTTTCCTTCTTCCATAGTCAAGTACTAAGCTAACTGTCCTTATGGGCCATTTAAGCATAGCCAATTTCCCTACAAAAGATGAGACTCAGGCCTTGTACTTAGTGTCTTGAAGGCAAAGCACCTTAACTATTACACCAATCCCTATCCTTTACACTAACCCTTACAACAATCTTCAACTCAAATTCATTGGTAACTACTAGGCTAGCTGCCTAATGAGATATTTTAAACCTGGCTAATTCCCTTTCCAAAGGTTAGAATCAAACCTTGTACCCTGCGTCTGTGTGATAACACCTTTTCCAATATAACAGTGACAAACCCCTATACTAACTACTCACATGGCCTGTCAGTGTGCATTAGTGTAGCTGAGAGTTATATTATCTGTAGAATTATCTACTGGTAGGGTCTTCCATGCTAGAAAGTCCTTATCAGAGATGGCAGACTGAGACAGATAACCAGGGTAGCAGCAGCAGCATCTGTGGGAAAGAAAGGCCTGGCAATCTTCTTCCATATAATGCCAAGAAATTTCTGTGGATAATCACAATCAAATGAGATATGATATTATGATATTATATATATGCTGGAAGATGAGAAATCCAGGTCTGAAGGCACTCAACAAACTACTGGGAAGAGCCACTGACACATCAAAGTAATGTACTGCTGTTTGAGGATGCGGTTGAAATAAAGCCTTAGGGATCTTCAGTCGTTGATGTTGGCATACACAAAACAAGGTTCTGAATCTGTAATGATATTTTAATTTTAGGTGCATGGAATGTTAAAAGCATGGGTGGAAGTTGTCAAGAATGAAAGAAAATGAATCAGTGTCAACCTACATATTAGTGAGTTAAAATGGTTTGACATGGGATATCTTCAATCACATGGGCATATGATATATTTTTCTGGAAACCACAAATATTACATTCATAATCAAGGAGAAACTAGCAAATGTGGTGGCAAAATATAACACAGTCAGGGATTGCATAATCTCAATATGTCTTCATAGAAAACCTGCCAACGCAACCATTATTTAGATATATGGGCCAACAGTGGATGCTGAGAAAGAAGGCAGTGATCAAGTCTAAGAACAAGTTCAAGCAGAAATCTATCATAAATGCAAACAAGATGTGCTGGTAGTCCTACGTGATTGGAATACAAAAGTTGGAAGTGGAAATGATTCCCCAGCATTTGTAAAATATGGTCTTGGAATTAAGAATGATGCAGACAATGTTTCATCTATTTTTGCAAAACCAACAACCTGTTCATCTCAAACACCTTTTTCCAGAAGTACAAATGAAGATTATATGTTTGGACTCCTCCCAGTGGACTGCACAGAAAATAAATAGACCATATTTGCGTCAGTCAATGTTGGAAAAGCTCAACAGTGTCAGCTAAAACTAAACTTGGTGTTAGTTGTGGCACAGACCACCAACTTCTTTTTTTTTAAAGTCAAGCTCGTGCTCCAAGGTATGATTTTTTTGACATACCAATTAAATTCAAAGATGACTTATGCAATCATCTCGCCATTTTGAACAGGCAAGCCAGTGAAAAGTCATTGGAGGAATTTGGAGAAAACATAAAGTAGGTCACACTTGAAGAATGAAACAAACTTTTAAAACTAGTAGTGAAACAAAACAAACAGAAATGAATGTCCAATATAACACTAGAGATTGCCTTGAAATGTAGAGAGGCCAAAGAAAAAGGAGAAAAGCAAACTGTTATGGAGCTCAACTGCTCTTTCTAATGAACTGCAAGCTGAGATAGAGAAAAGTATTACAATGACATCTATACAGAATTTTTTGAAAAAAATTCAGGGAAGAACAAGACTGGCCTTTCTAAAGTTATTTGAACTCAGGTGAAAATTCCACCCTAGGATTAAAATCCTGAAATCACCCAAGGTGCTATGCAGACTCATGCTGAGCAAATCAAATGCAGGTGGCAAGAATACATGGAGTCCAACCATCAGAAATATCGACTTACTCAGCAGCAGTTCCATTCTACAACATGCGAACAGGAACCAGTAGTAATGAAGGAAGTGGGTGAGGCAGCACTAAAAAGTTTACCAAAAAAACAAAGTCCCCTGTTCTGATGGAATTCCAATAGAATACTAACATATTCAAATGAAGCTACTGATCTGCTGACAACATTGTCCCCACAAATATGAAAGTCATCATCATGGTCAACTGACTGGAAAAAGTCCATATGTCTTCCAATATTGAAGAAAGAAGATCCTACTGAGTGTTTCAATTACTGTGCAAGCACCCTCATTTCACACGCTAGCAGAATTTTACATGAAATCATACAATGGAGACTGCAACCTTGTGTGGAGCGGGGACTCCCAGATGTGCAAGCTGGATTCTGAAAGGGAAGAGGAATGTGAGATATCATTGCAAATGTCAGAAGGATTCAAGAAAAAGGCAAAGAGTATCAGAAGAAGACATACGTATGTTTTATTGATTATCAAAAGACTTTTGATTGTGTAGATCATGAAGCCTTGAGGTCAACTTTGAAAAGGATGGCTGTGCGAGAGCACCTGATCATTATCATGTGCAATCTCCATTGCTATAAAGAAGAAACAGTCCAAACATAACAAGGAAAAACAGAATGGCTCAAAGTCAACAAAGATGTGCACCAATGATTTCTCCTTTCTCCTTATCTGTTTAAATTGTATGCAAAGCAAATCATCAGAGGATTGGACTGTATGAAATTGATTGTGGAATGAAATCTGGTGGTAGAATTATCAATATTTTTTTTATGCCAATGACACAATAATCTTGGAGAAGAGTGAAATGACCTCAGATATTCACTATCAATCATCAAGAAGCACAATCTCAAGATGGGCCTGCACCTCAGTATGAAAAAATGAATGTACTTACAACTGTGCTATGCAGAGTTTGGAAAAGGTGTTTAAGTGTAGAAATTTGTTTCTTCACATGAACATCAGATTAGTTCAAGCCATGATTTTCTCATCAGTATCACATGGTTGTGAAAGATGAACAATCATGAAGAAAAATAGGAAAAAGACTGACCCCTTTGAATTGTGGTGTTGGTGTAAACTACTATGAATGCCATGGACTGCTCATAGAACAAACCAGTCAGTCATTGCTGAGATTCAACCCAGGCTCACTTTGGAAGCTCAGATGTCAAGGATCAAGCTCTCCTCTTTTGGGCACACCATGAGAAGGAAAGAATCATTGGAGAAAAACATGATTGGTATAGTAAGTGGCCTGAGTAAGAGGTGAAGACCTCTGATACATTAGCTTGACACATGTCACTGTCAACCCTTACTGGGCTCTGTGAAGACTGGACACTATTTAGAAAAACTGTTTATCAGTCTTAATTTGATGGTACCTAACAGCAACAACAAGATACAAGACTGAATCCTATTGCATGAAACATTGAGAATAAATGATATGATACATCCATTTTTTCATCTTTTACCCTGCTGATAGATGTTTAGGAATTGTCTTACCGGTACTTACGTATTATCGCAACTAGATTTTCGCGGTTGCGGTAATACGCTTGTTGGCTCAAAAAACGGATTGTGGGAATAAAATAAAGTTGAATGTGATGTTTTCTGTTGGGAACAACCTTGTTTGTTCCAAATTCATAACCTAAATGTACGCGGAAATGTGAATCTTGCTTTGTGTACTTCAACATTGGTTGCACTGCCATCGTACTGAAAATGAATCAAGGACGCCTGGGAAATGGTTCTTTGTGCTGCTGGCGTACTGCGAGTAGGAGTATTACAACACTGACTTTACATTTGTAGGAGAATAACATGTGGAGCAGCACATTTTTGGGGTAAATTACCACTTTTATTTAAAAAAAAATATATATATATATATAAGTAAAACGGAATAACAGATTAAGCAATTAAAAAGAGGTAAACGTCTTGTACGACAGTGGCTAAACTGAATATGACATGTGGCGTTAGGTTGTAGTATGATAAATATGTATGGAGTATTTGACAGCACCGGATTTAATTTTTTTGGGATACTAGTTAGTCTTGCAATGTTTTCTGGATGTTTTGTATAGCATGTGACAGCAGTGGATTTATTTTTTTGGAGAGTAGTTACTCTTGCAATGTTTTCTGGAGGATTGCATACTTGTGGATGTCTTCTGGATGCTGTGGGCAGCATATTTGTGGATGTATTCTGGATGTTAGGAAGCATACTTGTGGATGGCTCAGTCACTGGGTTACAGTTTTTGGTAGTATGGGGAGAAATTGTCTGCAAAATGTCAAAGTTTCACTTTAACATTTACCGGCTCGCGGCTTGAGATATGGAACGTATGTTACTCATAACTGCTATAGGAAAATGTATTTCCAGTGACATGATGTTGGGGAAATGGCATAGCTTGAAACAAGCACTCATTTCTTACATGTTATACTGTCTTTCCTATCTAAACAATGATTTTTAATAAAGTTAACATTGTCAGTGTGATTTTGTATATATTTATAGTTACATTCACACACCGGGAAGCAAGCGGTATTAAAGCAAAAATCTGGTTGCGATAATATGTAAGTACCGTCTTACCTAACAACATGACATTTTGTCACATTTGCATCCTTCTTAGAGTGAAAAGAAAGAGTGGGATATCTTTAGGAAAGTGATAGCAGGATTTAATCAATCACACTGGGTAAATAGTCTGGTTTATTGAGCAAAGATATATGATTTAATCACACATTTATTCTGACAATCATAGGACATTATGATAGGGTTTACCATGACTAAGCACAGAAGCGGCCACTGGAAGGGTTTTCAGATGGTTTTGTAACTTCCATTAGATCACAATTCCTAGTCAGGCGAATATAGTTCTGCAGCAGAATTTTCTGGTTATTATCACATGGTCTCATCTCCATGAAAAGGCAGTGACAAATACTGATGAAGACAGGAGTGGCTGTGTATTCTTTATGAGATGCCATGTTTAAGAGAAAACATCAAAACACTTTTATTAGGTTCATAGGTTTATACTAGGCTATTGACCATCAGGTTCTTCATAGAACTAGACAAGCAACCCAACCTGGTTTTGAATCTTGGATGCCTATGTGGTGGGGTATGTTAAAAGGTAGCTAAGGGTTTTGTGGGGGGAGGTATGTTAGTTGTGAATGAATTTACTTACTGTTGACCTTTTTCCATCAGCGATATGGGAGCCAGACCTGGGGTGAATATGTGATTTTCCATCCAGTGGTCAAGGATTTGTTTGAATAAGGTCAGGGGTGAAGTCTGCTTCAAGTGGATGGGAAGTTCATTCCACACTGCAGGGATCCTTTAAGACACATATTGGACTCTCCAGCATGTTTTGTTTTTGTTGCAGGCAAAGTTCAGGTCCTTGGATCTAATGTTTCTGGTGCTATTTGTTTTGCAGATCTGCATGAAATCCATCTGAGATGGATCTGAGGATGCCTTATATGCCAGGCATAGACCACATCTCAATAAACCTGTAGGAGACTGAGTAAAGAGATAGAGAGGGTCTTATGGTGATCTGTATAGGACTGGGTATTCATACCTTGGATTCTTCTGGTGAGGAACCTTTGATGGTATTCCAACTGTTACAAGTGCCTGGTTAGGTACATACCAAAGAGGGCATTGTACTCAGTGATGGCTCTGATAAGGGCTGAGTAGAGTGGTATTATAACTTTAGACCTTTATGTCATACCCTTGGTTATGAGTTGGTCGACATAGAATGATTTTATTACTATTACAACTACATGTTGGTTGAAGGCCAGATTGCACTCTACATATTAACAAAATCAAAACATTGTGCTGCCAAACCAGCAAGGAAAAAATCAACACAGTACATTTTTCTCTGTATTTGTCCTGGTCCATTAAAACAAATCCACTTCTATAATTTCTTTCAAAGCATATTTTTCTTCTAAAGAAAGATTAAAAAACTTTCCATCTGGAATCTTCCTATTTAATAAATCCCTAATACCATCTTTACTTAACATTTCAAATACTTTTAAAGTGTAATTCAAAGGTGGATTAAAACTGGAAGATTTCACATATCGTGATACTTTTTAAATACAAACATCATTTAGAATGTAACTCAAGTTTAACTTACGAGTTGGGCAGACATCTTACTAAATATAAGTCTCTTGACCTTGAGAACAAATATTTCGAAAGGTGTATTGAACTGCATATTGTGCCCAAGGAACTTAGATTTTTCAAATGTCCCAATGACTTCATGGGTCCTATCTGTAAGCCAGTCATCAATCCAGTGAGTTACAGTATGTAAGGATTTATGCCAAGTTGTGAGAGTTTGTCAATAATGACTGAGTGAGGTATCATGTTGAACACCTTGGCCAGGTCAAGGTAGGTGGTATATACTGTTTTCCATTATCCATAGCCTTGGTGACACCCTCAGAGAGGTCTACCAGGTTGAATAGGCAAGACCTTCCCTTAACAAAGCCTAACTGGGATATGTCCAGTGTCTGTACATTACCAGTGCCCTTGTTGATCATTTCCATAATAATTCACTCAATGGCTTTGCAAATTAAACTTGTCAGGCTGATGAGTCTGTAATTCCTGGGGTCAGTTAGTGATGCGCCCTAATGAGCAGGGATGACGATTGCACCCCTCCATTCACCTGAAATGTAATCTGTTTGGAGGCTGTAGTTGGAGTGCCTCAAGTGGTCCTGCAGGGTCATCTTTTAAGCTATTTAGCATGCAACCAAGGATATTGTCCTGGCCCCACTGAAGAAGTGTTTTTGGCCTTAATGAACATTACCAAGACTTACTCCCTGTTGATAATTGGGAGCGGGTATGCTAGAAGGGATTTCACAGGGGTTAGTGGGATGGGAGTGGGAGTGAGGGTGTGAAGTTAGAGCTAAATTTATCAGCCAGTAGATTTGCTATTTCACTCTGGTCAGTGGAAGTTGTGCCATTTACGACGAGTTGTGTACACTGTTGAGTGTTACTTTTAAGGGTTCTGACACAGCTGAGGAAGGCCTTGTGATTGTCCTTAGCCTGGGCAGCTATTCTGACTTTGTATTTGGCCTTGTTGGACTTTACTATACCTCTTATTTTCTTGTAAAGTTGAATAAGAGAACTCCTGTCTCTGTGTCAATTGCTCTTTCTGATGTTGGCCATGGCTTTTTAATTTTGTTATATAACCTGTTAAGGTAAGGATTGCACCAGCAGGGTTTGTTTTTCATAGGGTTTCTCTGAATACTTCTGCATTGTTGGCTGTGTTCTCGGGGTTTGGGGGAGCCATGAATTTTGATAAAATATCATTTAATATGATGTAATTTGCTCTAGAATAGTTCCTAACTGTTACAGGTTTAGTTGGGTTCTCCAGATTTATTTTTATTTCATAGGAAACCGCTTTGTGGTACAACCCCACCAGTGAGGATGTGTCACAGGGCAGGGTGCAATGCTGTCCCATTTTGGTAAATACTATGTCCAGCATGTTTGATCCTCAGGTTGGAGTGTGCACTATCTGGTTCAGTGAGTTTGCATTGATAAAGTCCAGTAAATGTTATGCCTGTGAGCTAGAGGAAGTGCACATTTCCCAGTGGGGTAGTTAAAGTTGCCCATGAATAGGTATTTGGTTGGATTGTGAGTGCCTGTAGAAGGTCTAGGTCTAAGCAAGAGTGGTGAGCTTTGTGGGTCATAGAGGATGACTTGTAGGCTGTAGTTGACCAGAACATGGTAAGGAAACTTATCTATGCAGACATGGATGTGGATGAACTCCAGGACACCTTCCTGTTTAACCAAGCTGGAGTTGTATTTGTTGCTAATGTAGATCGAGATATCTCCACCTTCAGCCCCTGTCTGTGCTGCTGTTGACATAACTGTGAGGAAGGCACTATAGCTTTGCACTGCTGGAGTACTTTGTATTGCTTTAAACCAATTCTGTGTAACAGCACGGATGTCTATATTCCCCAGATTGAGGAGAGCTTGTAGCATGTGGAGTTTCTCGCTTAGGCCCTTAGCACTGAGCAGCAATACCTTAAGGTTGCATGGAGCTTTGTTTTTTTTTTTTTTTTGCTATCAGTCCTTGGGACAAAATGTGATGAAGAAGAAATGCAAACAGAACAGTCTGATCTGGATGATGAGAATTACCTCCTGGAAAATAATTTCCTTCCACAGCCATCTGTAACCAGGATGAATGAAATTCAGAATCCATTTTTTTGGAACAATCTTTGGCCAAACAGAGATACGGTAATTACAATTTTCTGGAAGAAAAAGGTGAGTAGGTCACAGGGTCTCTTAAAAAGTCATTCAGACATATTGGACTGTCCTTGGCTTTGGGAGATTAGAGACTTCTTTCTAGGACTCCTTTGCAATTCCTTCTTAAATTTCTGTTTACCTGCATTCTGTTGAGACTGCTTTTTCTGTTTTTCTGCAAAAACTGGAAGAGGAGAAAGAAGATCTCTTGGACAATTTGGAGAAGGAGAGCTGAAAATTCTTGGGGACCTGGACCATCTTGCCCCCTTCGTCACACATTTTGATCACCTTTGCAGAAAGAGGGGACAAACACTGTATCACTGTCCAAGGAAGAATTTTAAATCTAATTTTTAGCATCATCTGGAAGGTTCTGAGAATGCAGCCATGCAAACCTCCTTAAAAGTTTACCAGTGGCTATAGCCCTGAAAGAAGTATCAACAGAGTCATACACACACTGAAAACAATGAATAGTGATCTGTGCAACAGAAGAAAGTAAATTATTTAAAGCAGATTATTCCTCACAAGAAGAAACTGCAGATAAAACATCCCTTATACTTTCACTAGTCAGAACAAACTTTAACTTATGAACCTGACAATTCAGAATTCTGAAAAACAAAGTTGCAGAAGCATACACTTTTCCCCATACCTATTAATAATGTTCTAATTCTTAACTAAGTGCTTAGCAGTGGGATCAACTAAGGCTATAGCTGCTGTGTCAGGTTTGGAAAAACAGTCTAGACATTTAAAAGACTGAGGAATTTTTATACATCTTATCTGCCTTTTGAGGGGCAGCTGTCTGACTAACAGGGAAATTGCAGGCATTACGACAAACATCCTCTAAAGCTGACAGAACAGGAAGAATGGGTGTAGGATCTGGAAAATCCTTCTCTAAAAACTAGTATTTTTTGAGGGACTGAAAAACCTCAGTTTTCTCCCACTTGAAATACTGGCACATTCTAGTAATAGTCTCATAGAAAAAAGAAACCTCCAAATGGAGAATCAGAAACTGAGTTCTCCTCTAAGACTGAATCAGAAATCTGAAGAAACAAAACTGAAATTGTCCCTGCATCTTTTTGTTCAGATTCAGAATCTTGAATCTCTTTAGGAAACGAGGGATCCCTCTTTCTTACAAGAAGGATCTGTAACCAGAGTCAAACCCTGAGCCAGAGCTAGTACACTACTTCTGTCTAAAGAAATCTAAGGATGAGTAAATACATGCTTTGTTTTCTGTTTATTCGTCACAGGAAAGATGGAGCACCATGTTACTAATAACATCAGCTGCTTCCCCATGGATGGGCACAACATTCTGGCTCAACAGTGAAACCTTCCATGTTACCTCTCCCAGGAATGACAAAAGTGGCTCCCCCTTCCCAACTGAGGGGACCCCAACAGCCATAGAGGACATAGCTAATCACCAGTCCATAGTGGCTGTAGGTGCTACACCAGAGGGATCCGGGGTAAAAGATGAGTGGTCTGAGGTATAACAAGTGGCCACGGCAGAATCATCCACATGCAGCTAAGGCAAATTGGTAGCCTGCTGTGGTGGCAAAGGCTGTTTGCTTAACTTTTTCTTTTTGTGCTTGGAAGAAGGCTCTACCATGGAGCCTGTAGTCTGTTCTATGGTCAAGCAGGAAATGATGCTTCTTTCCCGGGGTAGACAAGCAGCAAATGTTGTTAAAACTACTGTCCCCAAAAGTTAATTTTGACAGAAAAAAACACAGTAAGAAGCACTTTCAAACACTATGTTAGCCCTACCAATGAAAAATGAGCATAATTCTTCCACAGAAGATATGTTTTCATTTAATTCTCACTACTTTTAAACTGATAGAAAAAAATGACTGCTCTGTTAAAAGCATGTTACACTCTTGAGACTGTCTGTTAAAACATAACACTCCTAGCTTTAAAATAACTTTCTGGTAGATGAGAGTAATAAAACATCAATACATTTAAGAAAATGGAAGTTTTTTTCCCCCAAAGACAACTTATTTGCCTAGCAAATGAAAGCACAAGTCGACCGTTGATCCTCAAATGCCTCAGAGTAGCGTAGTCTTCTGCAGCAGTAAAGCTCTGAAGGGGTCCACACCCAAACTTGTCTTTTAGGTTGCTCACCTCAAACTTCTTCACAGTTTTGGCATGTGGAAGCTGCTTTAAAGCTTTAAAAGCTGGCTGGCTGTTATATTCTTGGGATGATATAACCAATATAGCTACGACTAAACTGCAACAGTGACCAATATGATGAACATGATGGCGTTGTTATGCCAGACCAAGGGTGAAGAACAGCAGAATTGGATAAAGTTGTGTTATATTGTTAAAACTGTCTGAGCATTTAGGCCTTACTGACTTAACTATTCTCTTGTCATGAATAAACTAATGGAGGTAAAGCACAGCCCCACCCCCACCCCCAGTAATCTTAACAGTTACTGTTACTGTTCTGAAATAGTCTGCAGTTTGAATTCAAAGTAAATTCCTCATAAATCATGCATTACTTAAAAAAAAATTGCTTTTCAGTATACCTTATTTATGCCCACCATTCAAAATGAAAAGTTAGGTATTACAGCATCTCAAGTCAATATTCAAGCTCATTACACTGACTGTCAGATTAAATAATTCAATTAACTTAATGTCCATTGTTCTTCTTGCCAAAGGTGTGCAGAAACCATTATTGCCATACCCAATATAAAACAATCAGACTGGGAAAAATAAGTCTATGAGCATTCATTTTAGTTCTGAGTACTTTACAATATCTCATACAGATATTTAAGAGAAGGCATTGCTTAGATATATATGGCATTTAGACAACTACCTCTGGGAAAATATGGGCTTATCAAAAAGTAGTAAAGAAACATCAGACAACCTATGTATAAGATTCTATAGGTATTAGAACTGTACTAATTGGTTCTCTGAGAGAGTAGTTGAAGCATGGAATAGACTGCCAAATTATATGAAAGCAGGCAGTGGTTTGGATATTTTTTAAGAACAACTTGGACACATTATTGGAATGACTATTTTGTTATATTGGCAGGCTAAAAGGGCATTATTGCCTATGCCTAAAATATTTGTATGTAAGTATGTAAAGTTTCAGCCATCTTTAACATTTTCGTAGGTCACAGAGTTCATGCTTACACAGACTCTCACATGATGAAACAATTCAAAGCATTAATGATTCCTAGATATATATATATATATATATATATATATATATATATATATATATATACATATATGAATGTGTATGTGTATGAATGCATGCATCCCCTCTGGCTGCACAGTGGCCACATCCCTGTATATGAAAACAGATGCAGTACCCATCATGTCAAACAACAGTTACTTTGAACTTCCTCTCTAACCTCACTAATTTAAACCCTAATACATTTAATTGAATCATAAGCTCTTTTAACTGGCTTAGCCCAAAAAATATTCCACTCATTGAAGCTGTACACAAATTTAACCCACTTAATCTGAAAACCTTCCAGGAAGAACATAATGCGTTCAGAATAACCATGCTCCTTGGTTATCCACTCAAAACAGGTACCTAATGCATAAATGAGACAGGGCTTGGAATAAATGGTTAAATCACAGACCTTTCCAAAACTTACTTCACTTTAAAGAATTATGTAACTATACTAAAAGATAGATTAATGCAGACAAGAACATGTACTAAAGTAACCCCTTACTAAATCAATGTTCCAGCCCTAAAAAATTCTGGTCTTCTATTAATAATATACTCCAGTCTGGAACACTCACCACTCCTAATCCTGCCCCAAATAATACTCTCTGTCTCTCTGAAACAGCTGCTCAAGTTAACACATTTTATAGAAAGCATTAAAACCCTTAGTAAGGATTTTCCAAATAAGAATCCTGACATGCCCTCTCCTCAAACGGCAAACACCCTTGTTTCACCCTAAAACCAATCCATGCCTCCGACATCATGCTACATCTTAGACTGAAATCCTTTGCTTCTTCAGCAAGTAATCACCCATCAAAATACCTCAAACTAGCTGTCAGTTTCATAGCTTATCTTGTGTCAGTCCTAATTAATAGTTCCATCACAGAATCATAAATTCCTTCTCTATGGGAAAGAAATCTTCATTATCCCCCTTCATAAAGGAGGAATTTCATCTGGTATAACCAGTTTCAGAAAAATTGCCATAGTAACCCCTTTGACAAAACTTCTGGAGAAGTGCATTCACAAACTAATACTTGAACACATCCTCGAAAAGTACAGAATAAGGGATCGCTGCATTCCTGAGTGTGTCATTCTTCAGATAAGACATTAAACTGAGAGCCCATTGGCTTGAGTTGGTGGTAGCTTAGGTGGATATTAAAAGATCCCAAAGCACCTATCAAAAAGAGTAGGGGTTCTTTTTTTACATAATCCATAATCCATCAATATTTACACAATCACATACATCATTTACATTAGTACTTATTTACAGTCTATATACATATTTTCAACTGTTTACAATATACATACATACACACAAACACACACACACACACACACACACACACACATACACACACACACACACACACACACACACACATATATATATATATATATATATATATATATATATATATATATATGGATGGGTCTACTTGACATTATCGAATGTCAGTAGACCGAATTTCAAATAACCAAGATGAAAATGCTGAAAACATACAAGACTGAAAATGCACATTGCCAACTGTCAAAAAAACAGCCCTATAACATGCAACGTACCTCACATGTAATAAACAAACAAAGGCAACAACTCATCCCAGCTAAGCACTGCTCGGTAAAATTAAATGCACTAAACAGCTACCTAACTCTCCACCAAACCCGCCCACAAACCAACACCCATGTACAAATAACAAATTTCACTGAATATTTATGCAGGTGGCCTGCAAAAATATTCATTGGAGATTTGTTAAACCAACATTCACAATCATGTTAATTTTATATTTTACGTTTTTGCAGTAATGAATGGATTTCCTGTTCCGCTCAGCTTGAGATTCAGCATTTCAAACATTCAGCCATCTGAAAGTCAGCATAGTGAAGTTTCAGTGATATGAAACTTCACTGTTTTGGTCTTGGTTATTTGAAATTTGGTCAACTGACATATCAGTAATATCAAGTTGACCCATACACACACACAGACACACACACACACACACACACACATATATATATATATATATATATGTATATATATATATATATATATATATATATATATATATATATATATATATATATATATATATATATATATGCATATGGTTCCCCTTCAATCCATTGAATGTTTAAAACATCGAAGTTCAGATCATCAAGACCAGAACATCGAGTTTTAAAACATCGAAGGTTTGAAGGGGAAGAAAAAGGTAAGTGTAGGTGGGAGAATGTTTGTGTTTATACAGGGCACCAAGATGCCCTGCATACTGTGTGTGTGTCTATGTGCCATCTGTGTCATGGCACTACAGATAGGGTATGGAAAATCTCCCGTTTAGTGCTTCTGCATATAGCACTAAATGGGAGATTTCCCTTTACTCCACTGTAGTGTGGTCTCGGACTTGGAATATTAAAGTAGAGGGTATGTGGGAGTGTATACAATTGTAAAAATTCAAAATTCGATGTTCTGGTCTTGATGATCAAAACTTCGATGTTTTGAAATTTCTATGGTTAGAAGTGGAACCGTATATCTATATCATATATATATATATATATATATATATATATATATATATGTCTAGGGGTCTATATCACATTATCAAAATTCCAAAATGTCGAACACCATAAGCTCGACCTTGGAATCTCAAAATGTGATATACTGGAACGCTCAGAACAGCTAATATTTTCCAAGGGAAAAAATTAATTGTTCCGAGAATACACACACACAGCACAAGCACACCAAAATATATAATCCACACATACACACGTCACAGAACCCTACACTAAACTATACATACACTACTAGTTATCCACTTACCTTAACGCAACCCTAACCCTAAGGTCCCTAACTAACGCACACTCACCTTACCCGCTCCCTAACCCTAAGGTCCCTAACTATCACACACTCACCTTATCCACGCCCAACCCTAAGGTCCCTAACTATCGTAAACTCACCTTACCTGCTCCCTATCCCTTAGGTCCCTAACTATCACACACTCACCTTACCTCAGTCCATTTGCACACTTACCTTAACCCGGCCCGTCACCTTCACACCACAGTCAAGGAAATAGCGAAGCTGCAGAAATGGCCCACCAAATTCTTACCCTAGGAAAATATTTGGTGTTCTGCAGCTTCACTATTTCAAGCATTCGCTGAATTGGGGTCGATATTATAACATTCGAAGTTTTAAGACTTCGATGTTATAATATAGTATAATATAGACCCATATATATACATATATATATATATATATATATATATATATATATATATTTTTTTTTTTTTTTATATATATATTATTTATAAATAACATCTTCCTTTTTCATTTTACTTCATCATATATAACACATACTTATTACTTTTTTAACCTCTACTCTAGTTTCCACAACCAAAACCTTCTTTTTTCAACATCATTGCTAAGTCCCATTTTTCTTTTAACATGATTTTCTTAACCCTTTGCCTCCAGATTAGCCATAATACAGCAAACACTTTTATTGAGATTTTCACCTTTTTGTTACTTTTATATCTGCAGTAACCAAATTCAGTCATGCCCATATTTAAATTGCTTATGTCTTTAAACTCATTCACATATTTTCTCTCTATAATCTTTTCCCATAACATTTTTACCCATTTACATTGTATAAAAACATGTTCACACATTTCATATTCACCACAGTATAGACAAACTCTGTCTTTTATACTTTTATATGGCATATTCACCTTTACTGGTAACTTTTCACAGACGATCTCCATAGAAAATCTTGACCTTCTATATGTTTTTTACATCTCTCCATTCCTGCAACAATAGCATTCCTTCTCTCATTGTTTAATTCTTTCAAAGGATATATCCTGTAATACTTTTCCATAATCTTTTCATACCATTTTTTTCTAATATTTTCAATTACTTTCACATTAATTTTCCACAAATTAATCTTATCTTTGTATTTTTCAATTTCTTTATTATAAAAGTTCCTCCTTTTTTAGAACTAAAAAAAAGTCAACCATTCCATTTTATACTTCACACTTAATATTTTTGCTGTTAACATATCCTCATTATCTTTTAAACACTTTATTACTCTGTATAAATTTAAGAATGACATATACACTATAGGGTTTATTAATCCTAAACCTCCTTTCTCACTATGCGCATACAATACCCCTCTTTTCACAGGGTCTACATATAATATCATGTCCAGTAACAAAACTACTATCCCTTCACAGAGCACACCAAACTACTGGGCATTGAGACTGATAATCTAAGATTTGATATTTATATTTCCCAGACAATCAAGAAAATTCACAAAAAAATTGGTACCCTCTATTGAAATAGACAATTCCTGAACCAATAAACAAAAGGTACTAAAGCTCACACTCACCGAATTTCTACCCTCCTCTATGCCTCACCTATTTACACCAACCTTAGAATAGCAGACCTAGCTCAGCTTGACTCCTGCTATAACAAAATAGCTAGATTTGCCTCTGACTCCCCATTTAGATCTCACCACTGCTCATCCTCGAAGCTGCTCAACTGACTGGAGCTTCTTCAACTCCTGCATTACAATCAGCTCTCTCTGGCCCATAAAATTTTATATCAACCAGAAAAAAAATTGAATTGCAAAGCCTACTTCATCTCCACACCAATAACAAAACTCTTTACTCCAGTAACAAACTTATTCTGACAGTAACTAAGTCAAATAATACAGCAGGTAACATCCTCTTTTCTAATTATGTATCCAAAATATGGAACACTCTACCCTATAACATAACTACTATCACTTCCTTCATACTGTTCAAAAAAGCATTAAAACGGCATCTCACTAATAACTGGCTATGCTCTTGCACTTCACCAGACTAGACCCTCCATTATGTTAGAACCTCCACCACCTTAACTATTTCACACCTCAAGATGAACAGATAGGTCTAGATTCTATTACACATACAATATAATAAAAATAGTTTGTTGTTATGGTTGTTTAGACCCTAACAACCTTTAAGAAGCTGTTGGTTTACTCATGACTCTCTCCAGCAATGATTGAGGCCATTATATATCTCTTTAGGCTAATGAATCTATTACTGTAAGATTTCACTAATTGTGGCTGCTGTGTATGAATGTACAGTACTACTATTAATTAAGACTCACTGCCTTTTGTATCTAAATATACTTTGTAAACTTTGTAGTTTTTGTTACATGTTATTCATATGTGTGGAGCTTTTCTCCACAGGCCTCCACTGAAAATGGACCTGTATCCCGGTTAAAAAAATGTTAAATAAATAAATAAATAAATAAAATAATACAAGCCCAAACAGCTTAATATCTTTTTGTAACTGCTTTATTACTACATTCATACTAACTTCACTTTTAGGTGTAATGGTAATGTCATCTGCCTTTTTGTTAGTTTGTCTTAAATTACATTTAAAGCCCCCTACTACAATTATCTCCATATTAACTGCTACATATTATATTATCTTTCTAATATTTCTTCTCTCTCCGTTTATATAACATAAGCATATAATGCAATGATTGCTTGGCCAGGAAATACACCACAACTTAGACTGCTAGGGAATCCATCTTAAAGCATGCCAGCTTTTCAACTCTTTCCACATGCTGAGGCTAATAATAATAAAGTTTCTCCATCTAGGTCAAATATAATGGCAAGGACAGAACAAGGTTCTACTACTACTATTAATTCTACCATTTATCAAAGGAATGCTTCTCTTACTGAAACAGTGCAAACTAGTGATTCTAGATCAAACCAAGATATGGAAGGCCAATAAATGGCCAGCTCTGCATTATGGTGGGCCAAGAATGGCGCGATCTACATTACAAACATTTTTGGGTATGTTTGTTATTTGGGGGGATGTGATCACATGTTCAATCTTTCATCTTTATAAAGGCCAGTGCCTATTCCTACATCACCAGCTTGGAAATGCTTGAAGATTTTGGTTAATAATTCATGTATCAATTTTAATTGGCATTTTGTTTGTCTCCAGAAGACCACTCGATAGTGTCCATCAGAATGATGGCACATACAGGACAAGACGGGCTTGTGGATGTGGCATTTGAGTCTACCACTTATGTTCTTTATTTTTGGAAAGATATTTGTAAAGTACACATTGTGGTTTTTGGTCATTGCTTACTGTTCTTGATTATAATTTCATAGTTAAAACAAATGTAATTATTCTGTTTCATTATATTGATGTTGATGCATTTGATGTTTGGTCTGTATGGAAAAATGTTTGAAATCTGCTCTTTCTGTATCTAAATTGAAAAATTAGTATGATATTTGGAATGGAGGATGAAGAAGGGAGTTGATGTTAAGTTTCTCCTTCTAAATTGTTTACTTTTAGATTATTCCAATGACTTCACTGGATACAATGATATTTTCTGGTATATGGGTCAGTTGTTGAAATGTTACATCTGTTCTGCTAATGTTCATCTTGCTAATGGTTGTACAAATCAACATTTGCCTTGTTTGGTGACAGGGATCAGCAAAAAGGGCATTAGTGTCCAATCTGTATAAACTGCTGAGTACTTTTCAATGGATTGTCCCCTGCACTTTGCAATACTGGGTCATCTTCTAAAGATAAAAGCATAAGTGCCTCTTCTGGGCCTCTTTAGACTCTTGTCTCCAGTAATAGTACCACCCTCTACTTTAAATTTGTTATGATGATGACCAAGACATTTCTTCACAAGGTCTTTCTGATCATTCTAGTCCTTAGTTTTTGATCAGGGTGGCCATTCTGCTGAAACTGATTTTCTTGTTTTGGGGTAAGTCAGACAAATTGCAAACAACAGAACCAGAAACAGAAGCACAGGCCTACATTGGTTGGTGATTAATTATAATGAAATGGAGCAGCTGTAGAAGAAATGCTATTATATCTTAAGTCAAGCAGTATTCTTGCTGATATACTTTATTTCAAGGATACTCATTTTTGGTCCTTTCTTGTAGAGTTAGATTGAAGGCCTTTTACGAAGTATCCTGGTTCTATTCTTTTGGGCATGATTATTGTTCTGGTGCTAAATTTTGGTTTAGAACTTTATTACTATTTTAGACTGGTGAGTATATGCATCTAGGTGAACACCTCACCTGTAAAGCTGAAAGTGGTATTGTTCATAGTCCAAGTGATTTTAATATAAGGTGTGATATCCTTAAATGTACCAGAGCAATAACTAATACAAGCTGCAGTTATAACGGGCCACAGGCAGAGAGAGATAATGAAAACAAAAATCCAACAAAAGGCTTCTGACATTTGGGACATGCACAGACACACATTCCTTTATTTAATTACAGATGTGCCTGTCCTTGTGGTTTTCTTATATTCTTAAGGTGTTTTCTTTGAATTTTATTGTATTCATAAATATGCTAAACAATGTTTTTCCAACACTGACTGTATTGTCTGGTTAAGAGACTTTAAGTGTAATTTACAAACATCCACTAGATCTGATCTTATGTTGTTAACAGGTATTATTCCATCTGCTCAGCCTTCTTCAGGTACATTTCCAGGTCTGACCCTTGTTTTACATTCTTGTCACAAATTGCAATTGGGTTTTCTGATTGTGTAGCATTACTATTACAGCTGAAGTTTGGATGCATAAATGTTATTTTGACCAGCCTTGGAATGTCCATGTCTATATGCAACATTTTACTTTTCATGGCTGCAATGGCAGGATGTTTTCAAGGTTACTTTGTTGGAGATAATCTCTATATTAAATACACTCCAAACTTTTCGACTACAATGAGATTAAGAGAGCATCACTCAAACTTTACACAGAGAAAAGAAAAATGTTGGAATAGCTAAAAGCATTAGCTCTTTAACATGTCAGCACTTCATCAGTGCTAAACCAGATTTAGAAAGTTCATTTAAACCTCCAAAAACTAGACCTTTCTCAGTTTATATTCATCAAGGGCAGGTTATGCTAATTCAACCTAGTGGATTTTTTTGAAAAGGTCACCAAAGCAATGGATGAAGGCAAAACAGTACACATTGCATACCTAGATCTTACCAAAGCTTTTGACCCAATCTCCCACTCAGGCACAGTAGAAAAGCTAAATAAAGTGGGAATAAATCCCTCTTTCACCCATTGTATTGCCAACTGGCTCACAGATATGATACAGATAATCAAAATAGGGGAAATTTCCTCCATAAAGAGATCAGTCACCAGTGGAGTCCCCCAGGGTTTTGTGCGGGACTTCCTGTTTGGCATTTACTTTTCTGAAGTAAAAGCCAATGCCAAAGGGCTCTAAGTTTGCAGATGACTGCAAGCTAGAAGTAGTCATTGAATCCCCATCTGACTTAGCTATCCTTCAGGAAGGTTAGTCTCAAATAAATAACCTTTGCCAAAATCACGGTCCAAAACTAAATGACAGAAAATGTATTACTGTATCCTTTGGAAAGGTATCTACCCTAGGGAACTAACCACATTGACAATACATCCCTAAGACTTGTCCCAGTTGTTCATGATTTGAGAACTTATGTGGACAGTGACCCAACTTTGAACCATCATGTGTCTATTATTGTAAGAAAGCCCTTTTGTATTACACAGATTGTGAACAAAGGGATTGTGTCTAAATCTAGGGATGTCATTGTCCCCCTTTACTCACTCCTCATTAGGCCAGTTATTGAATATAATTTCCCTTTTGGCATGTCTCTGTCCAGAAGCATGCAACAACTGGAATGCCCACAAAGGTACCTTACTAAAAGGATACAAGTCTTAAATAATATGTCCTACATGGACTAACTCAAAGCCCTGCCACTATACTCAGTATCCTAAAGACTGATAAGAGGTGATCTGTGTCTGACACAAGGCATCCTTCAACCCATAACTGATGGATTTACTGCAGCAAGTCAAATGGCATCAGAAATACTCGGCTTAGGAATCTAAACTTCTTCTACAACATCAAAAGAACATTTTCGAGGGAGAGGTATATTTCACAGAGGATACTGCTGCTATTGAACAGACTCAACCATATAAAACAAAGTTCATCCCTGTCTTTTTTCAAGTGAAACTTAGATCTATGGATGAGAAACAGAAAATTTACTCCAGGACTGTCCCCCTGTACTACTAATGGACAGATGCAGCACCTAAATGCAATATCTCATGCATTGGTCCCCTCAAATTATCTGTGGTATGATTCCAGTTATTCTCATTAAAGGTAATATATAATTATCGATCATGGAGTGTGTAAGGCCAGACTATAACTAAGTGGGAATAGGTTATTTTGATCACAAAAAGGGAAACTGACTAGGCTTAAAATGGCTGGCAAGAGCAGCTAGCCTAGTACTTACATATTAATCTATAAACTGGCTCAGTTAATATGACCACAAAAAAACCGTGTCTGAGACACATTAACCACGATAAGATAAGACCTCATAATCAACTAATTTGAATGTTTCTGAATCCCACAGCAAGTGCAATAAGCGCATTTTGCTGTGGAACTCACTGCCAGCAGTCCATGCATGCCTGTTATTCACTCCCCACCACACACATACATTCCAACATATATATGTACATACACACACACACACACACACACACACACACACACACACACACACACACACACACACACACACATATTTCTCAATCTTCCCTGATTTTACTGAACATCTGATTCATCAAAAGTGAATTCACTAAGTCACTAAGACCACACATTAGAGTTTCATACTTTTTAATGCTCATTTAGTATATCTTGCTGCAAAATCTAGTTTTCTATTAACTTTTTAAGGAAGTAAGAGTAGTACTTCAAAAGTGTCCCTGGCGTCTACTGTTGCTCCCCCCCCCCATTTTACTGTCATGCTCATTAGTCTAAGGAAAGTTGAGTGGTATGAAAGCATTCCTCCAACATACACACATGCACACCTGCACATACACATCTACCCACACATGCATATGCACACATACCCACACATGCATACACACAGCCACACACATTCACTCACCCCTATAGGCATGCACATATGATGCCACGCAAACACACACCACACACCTCCCACCTATACCTCTCCACTAAATGCCTTGACACATCTAAAGCAGCTTCTCTTTTTGAAATGAATGTGCAGAAGCAGCCTTTTGGCCATATTAATTAACACAGCTGACCACTTTAATTTACATAGCTGAATTATTCAGCTGCATAAATCCCTCACTACAAACATTTATGGGGGAAAACACATGACTAATTTTCATATGCTGTTTCCCTCGGATGTCTCATTAACATTGTGATAAGCTATGGAGTCAGCCCACTGTAGCAATTCTACAAACCACTTAGATAACTTCACAATCCTGCACAGAGTTAAAACCAGCAAAAGTGATCAACTGAGTTTCAATAACTTCTGCCAAGATAAAAGTTCACCATTACAAATGCTCAGTTATATGAATGGTTTCCAATTATATATGCCTTGATTTTTACGTTCTTGAATGTCATCACATACATCTACATCATCCCTTCTTTCTTCTGCAGATGATTGTCAGTATTTGGATACATGGAGGCATCTGAAATGATGGACTATTACTTGGGAAGTGGGACTATTTTTTAACAAAATATCTTTATTAAAAAACAAACAGCATAGTTATAAGATTCCAATATGTTACACCTGAAAAGCAATAGGATCCAATGGAGTGTACATTAACACAGTCAAAACTTATAATCCCATTTGCAAAAATTAATAAAAACATTTGACTGTAAGCATATTATTGGAGATTACACTAAGTAACTTTGAAATCCGTAATAGTAACTTTGAAAACCATAATATAGTTATAGGAACATAAAACTGTAATATTAGCTTTGTATTATTAGAAGAGAGAACCATTAAAGGAATTGGTAACTTAGGAGAATTGACCATATTCCTGTCAGAATTTCTATCCAAATGAGGTTTAGACCATGATATCAGCTGGTAACATAGCCTATTTACCTAGTTACGGCAGTCAGAAGGAATAGATCTCCATCCCATAAAAATGGTTGATAATATTTAACAGATCAACTTTTTTACTCTCAGACCACATTTTTAAGGCCTATGAAATATTTTCAGCAAGTTACTGAGCTTTTTCTCAGCAACCAGTAAACCAACTAGATAGAGAACCACATCTAACTCTTCTTGCATATTTTCCATAATTCTTTGATGAATAGAAAGCACTGAATTCACTCCAAATAGTATCCTGTTATGTGTAAAGAAGCTTCTGTCTGCATTGATTGTATTTCTTACAATCATCACCAGGCAATACTTTTTGATAAGCAAATGTTAATTCAATTTTCAAGAACCCAGATCTAGCTTGACCATTAACTTTATGACTTCTGGTAACAGATATATGTCTGTATTAGTAGCACATGATCAGCACACAAGAGACCTCAATTAATCATTTCTGCTACTGGAACAATAGATGTATAACATGCTTGACAGGACAGATAATAATTTCTTTGTCTAATCTTTCTACCAGCTCTGCATTTCATTGTGAATGGTAGAGGCAAATTCTCTCAGAAAATGGTGGATTTAATAACGCTCAGTACATGTTGTTTCTCACAAAACAGTTCAAAATACATTTCTAGCACTTCCTGCTTAGGCTTTAAGTCTTTGTACACATTTTTTTCTCAAAAATACTTCAAACTGTTGGGTGGTATAGGTACATTTAGCTTTGCTGCCTCATTGTACACAGGCCTTCAGTTCATTTCTAAGATGGGTTGCCTTCTCTATGGATTATGTTCTCTTTGTCAGCTTGGGTTTTCTCCTGATGTTATAGTTTCCTTCTTTCACAAAGACATGCTGCATTTGAACTAGTAATCCTGAAAACTGCTGTATGCATGCATTCAATGTGTGTGTGTGTGTGTGTGTGTGTGTGTGTGTGTGCATCCTGTGCCTTGTGACAACTGAATGCTGCAATAGACTGCTGCTCCCTCACAACTCTAAACCAGATAATGTTGGTACTGAACAATGAAGGAACGAATATTCAGCATTGCTATCACTGGCTAAGCTTCCATGTTAATTATTTTATCATTCAATAACAACTTCCTTTACTGTTTAATACTGAATACCCGACCAATTCCATTTGAACTGAAAACTGCTATTTAAATTCTTTACTTGAGACAGTTGTCATTACAACACATACTTTTTGTATGCGCCAGTTTTCCACAGTACAACATTTTGTTTCTTTAAAACTGCAGTCTTCTAAGCTATTTTTATTATTTTGAATATTAAAAAAAAAAATAAATCATTAAAACCACTAGGCAAAGAACACTAAACTTAGAATAAAAAACTTTTCAGAATGGCTCAAATCACCGGTAAAGAACCACACAATCGTTTTAGCACTTTCTGAAGAAGTTCCATTTTGTTAAAAAGGAAAAAAAATGCTAAAATAATTGTGTGATTCTTTACTGGGGATTTGAGCCATTGTGCAAAGTTTTTTGTTATAAAAAAAGAAATGCTTATTGTTGTGGTTGTTTGTTTGAAATTCAACTTTATGTACTTCTTGCTTCCTTAGCTACTGGTTATCTCTTCTGTTACTTTCGTGCTTCCTTAGCTACTGGTTATCTCTTCTGTTACTTTCATGCTTCCTTAGCTACTGGTTATCTCTCCTGTTGCTTTCATGCTTCCTTAGCTACTTGTCATCTCTTCTGTTACTTTCGTGTTTCCTTAGCTACTGGTTATCTCTTCTGTTACTTTCATGCTTCCTTAGCTACTAGTTATCTCTTCTGTTACTTTCATGCTTCCTTAGCTACTGATTATCTCTTCTGTTACTTTCGTGCTTCCTTAGCTACTGGTTATCTCTTCTATTACTTTCATGCTTCCTTAGCTACTGGTTATCTCTTCTGTTACTTTCGTGCTTCCTTAGCTACTGGTTATCTCTTCTGTTACTTTCATGCTTCCTTAGCTACTGGTTATCTCTTCTGTTACTTTTGTGCTTCCTTAGCTACTGGTTATCTCTTCTGTTACTTTTATGCTTCCTTAGCTACTGGTTATCTCTTCTGTTACTTTCATGCTTCCTTAGCTACAGATTATCTCTTCTGTTACTTCCATGCTTCCTTAGCTACTGGTTATCTCTTCTGTTACTTTCATGCTTCCTTAGCTACTGGTTATCTCTCCTGTTACTTTCGTGCTTCCTTAGCTACAGGTTATCTCTCCTGTTACTTTTGTGCTTCCTTAGCTACTGGTTATCTCTTCTGTTACTTTCATGCTTCCTTACTTACTGGTTATCTCTCCTGTTACTTTCATGCTTCCTTAGCTACAGGTTATCTCTTCTGTTACTTTTGTGCTTCCTTAGCTACTGGTTATCTCTTCTGTTACTTTCATGCTTCCTTAGCTACTTGTCATCTCTTCTGTTACTTTCGTGGTTCCTTAGCTACTGGTTATCTCTTCTGTTACTTTCATGCTTCCTTAGCTACTGGTTATCTCTCCTGTTACTTTTGTGCTTCCTTAGCTACTGGTTATCTCTTCTGTTACTTTCATGCTTCTTTAGCTACTGGTTATCTCTTCTGTTACTTTCGTGCTTCCTTAGCTACTGGTTATCTCTCCTGTTACTTTCATGCTTCCTTAGCTACTGGTTATCTCTTCTGTTACTTTCATGCTGCCTTAGCTACTGGTTATTTCTTCTGTTACTTTTGTGCTTCCTTAGCTACTGGTTATCTCTTCTGTTACTTTCATGCTTCCTTAGCTACTGGTTATCTCTTCTGTTACTTTTGTGCTTCCTTAGCTACTGGTTATCGCTTCTGTACTTTTGTGCTTCCTTAGCTACTGGTTATCTCTTCTGTTAATTTCATGCTTCCTTAGCTACTAGTTATCTCTTCTGTTACTTTCGTGCTTCCTTAGCTACTGGTTATCTCTTCTGTTACTTTTGTGCTTCCTTAGCTACTGGTTATCTCTTCTGTTACTTTTGTGCTTCCTTAGCTACTGGTTATCTCTTCTGTTACTTTTGTGCTTCTTTAGCTATTGGTTATCTCTTCTGTTACTTTCATGCTTCCTTAGCTACTGGTTATCTCTCCTGTTACTTTTGTGCTTCCTTAGCTACTGGTTATCTCTTCTGTTACTTTCATGCTTCTTTAGCTACTGGGTATCTCTTCTGTTACTTTCGTGCTTCCTTAGCTACTGGTTATCTCTCCTGTTACTTTCATGCTTCCTTAGCTACTGGTTATCTCTTCTGTTACTTTCATGCTTCCTTAGCTACTGGTTATTTCTTCTGTTACTTTCGTGCTTCCTTAGCTACTGGTTATCTCTTCTGTTACTTTTGTGCTTCCTTAGCTACTAGTTATCGCTTCTGTTACTTTCGTGCTTCCTTAGCTACTGGTTACCTCTTCTGTTACTTTCTTGCTTCCTTGGCTACTGGTTATCTCTCCTGTTACTTTACTCAGTACAGTTTCAATGCTTTTGGAAACATTAACATTCAATTTATAGTGAAGTTTTCTCTAGAAAGTATGAGGAAAACTGCAAGTAGTGAATATGCCCCTAAATAATGTCACCCAATTTACCCCAAAAATCCAGCTTACTGTCATTATTTCAGCTCAGCAGTGAGATCTGGCACTTCAGAGGCCTTCTGGTTGCAGTGATTAAACCAACCTCTTTCCTGATATTACCAATAGCTTAGGTTTAAAATATCCTCTCTACAATTCAGTGATTTGCTTGTTAAATATCACTCTTTGGTGTCACTTGTTAAATGAATGTTCAAATAGTTGATATATGGAAACACCCATAGCAGTGAGCAATGTCATCATATGCTTATCATTGGGAGGTCTTTTGCAATGAAAAAAAAATGTTCAGTACTTACATTATATGCTGACTACAAACTCAAGGTCAGCTTAAATGCATTATTTCTTCCCAAATGAGTTACCCTTTCTTCAGCGCACACACACACACACACACACACACACACACACACACACACACACACACACACACACACATAAATAAATATATATAAATATATATATATATATATATATATATATATATATATATATATATGTGTGTGTGTGTGTGTGTGTGTGTGTGTGGGAACACTTTATAAGCTTGAAATACTGAAATCTCGAAACTCAGTAATCTCAAGTTCATAAAGTGGAAGGATCGGAAGATCTCAACCCCAGAAGTGCGAAGTTCAAAATCTCGAATGCAGGAGATTTTGAATTACCGGTTCGGGTGTTACTCTGTGTTCATGAATTCAGGTAAGTGTTTATGTTTAAGGTTGTTGGGTAGGGGCTGTAGTGTGTGTTAGTGTGTGTTGTCACTGTGATGTGTGTGTGAGAGAGAAACGTAGTTTGTGTGGCAGTGTTTTGTGTCTGTGTGTGCGACCTTAGAGTTAGAATATTTAAGTAGGGGAGGTGTGGGGGTGGGGTGCAGGGGGGGCTTGTCCCAATGCATATCATAAGAGTAGGTATGTGTGCTTATTTAGTTGTGTGCGTGTGTGTTGTAATGGTGTTTGAAAGTGTTGGGAGTTTGAATTTCACGGTTTTGCAGTTCCGGGATTTAGGGCTTCATGATTGTGTAGTTTTGGGTATTTGGATTTTCTGCTTTATAGGCTTGAGATTCTGTAATTTGAGATTTCAGAAGTTTGAGTTTATAAAGTGAAAAAAAAAAAAAATATATATATATATATATATATATATATATATATATATATATATGAATCTATGTTGCTACATCGAAAGTATGTTAAATCAAAATGTACTAAAGCGAAAGATGACAAAAAAGCTACAAAAATAAAACACTACTCATGTTTATGCAGGGGGGCAAGCCTCCCTGTGCCCCTCACATCCCCCAACTTTAATATTCTCACTCTGAGATCGCACTACAG